>NW_027202604.1:8692500-8835000 GCF_024711535.1 Dipodomys merriami | reverse complement strand
GTAACTAAAATTTCAGGGCTTTTTTTTTTTCTTTTTTTTTAGGGTTGGGGTATGTATGAGTATGCGAATGTTTAAGGTATGTTAAGTAAGAGTAAAATGCAATAAAAAGAAGTTAAGTATCTAGAAAAATGGAAAAGTTGCCTAGTTTTATCCAGATTATTTTATCAAAGCCTTTATGAACATTCCCTCTGGCAACTTTGACCAAAACTCAAATGGCAGGAATGTGTTCTTTATTAAGATTTCTGTTTTTTGTTTTTGTCTTGTTTTCCCTTTTCTTTGTTTTTGTTTTCCTTGTAAGATTTTGGTTTTCCTTTTGTTATAGGGGTTCTAATATCCTTTTCTTTTTGTCCTTATGCCTTCTCTCTCTCCTGCCCCCAGGGTTTATTTGAATATAAACTCTGGAAGGATTTTTAAGATTGGGCATTTGTTATTTTCTGGAGAATAAAATTCCCTATTAATACTGTCGGCTTTGTTATTGTTGTTGTTGTTTTTAGTAAAAAGTTACCTTTTCAAGTAGGATACAAGACAATCCCAAATAAAACTAGCCCCAGTCAGGACATGAATTTCATTGATACATGAGTTGCTTGCAGTCATTTTGGAAAAGAGTTGAAAGTCCAGGAGTTCTGCTCTTATGGAAGATTGGAGATATCTGGAGGAGGCACATGTTCAGTGCGTTCTGTGTAAGGCCAAAATTATCACCAATCTCAGAAGAATCCAGTCATAAACAAATTTAAAATATGAGCTTGATCGGAAAGCAAACTAGCTAGTGGGAAAGGAACACGAGGAGAGGAGAGGGAAATGGAATCCGTGATGACTTAGAGCCGTCATGCCAGAGAAATACACAGTGGTCCACTTGAAAGAACATCTAATACACAGAGATAGCCTAGTTAAATGCCTTTCAATGCCCAATAAAATGCTCTCCTTTTCCTATCCACTCTGTTTATTTTACTATTCCAGTCACAAACCTAGCTTAGATGCTTCATCAGTTTTGTGTTTCTCACTGTCTGGCTGGTAAGAGTGCTACTGTCCTTGTTGAAGTAAGGTGAGGGATTTCCTATTCTCTTTATTCATTTTCTTCTTGTGCTTAGGAATTTCTAAAAGTTCTTTTCTTTAATCTTTTAAGTTTCAACATGTCTCAGCCTTTTGGGCTAAGATCAAGTGCAGTCTTTAATTTTTTGCTGGAACTTTCTTCCCTAATAAACCAGCCATTTTTCTGTTTTGTGTTCTCTCCATGCTATCTTAACTCTGAAATCTTAACATTTTTCTTTGTCTGACTTCTCTTTCACTTGAATATTTTTGCTTTACTCTTGAATACTTTTTCTTTAAGAATAATTTAAAACTTTTATTTTAAAGATTTACAAAGTATTGCCTTTTAATCAGAACCCTCCTACCTAAGTTAAGGTATTCACATAGTTGATATTGGACTTGGTGTTGTTTTTTTTTTTATTGTTTTGGCACAGTTTTAATCTACCTTCATATGTTCATTAGGTTCATTGGATCTTTTTTTAAATATGATTTTTATTGTAAAGATACTGTACAGAGGGGTTACAGTTATATGAATAAGGTAATGAATACATTGCCTATCAAGCATTGTTACCCTATTTCATAATTCTTTTCTTTTGTACTTTTTTATTGTAAAAAATACTGAATTTTTTCAGACTTACTCTACCTTTGTCATCATTTTGCAACATGCAGTTAATGTAGAAGATCCACGTGTCTGTGTACACACATACACACACACATGCATAATCAGTACTGGGGATTGAACTAAAAAATTTTGGGGCTTTTTTTGCTCAAGACTGGTGCTGTACTATTTGAGCCACACCTCTCCTTCTGGCTTTTTAGTAGGTATTGGAGATGTGTCTCTAATTTTTCTGCTCAGGCTGGCTTTGAACTGTAATCCTCAGATCTCAGTCTCCTTAGTACCTAGCATTACAGGTATGAGCCACTGGCACCTAGCCTGAAAGACTTGATTGAATCTCCGTATCACCCATGTATTAGAACACTTCGCTGTTGGTAGGACCTCAGTGTCCTTAACACAGAAATAGAGGCATCCATTGCTAATCAGTGAGATAACTCTTATTTTTGCTATAGCACTTATCTTTTAGGGCTCTGAAGAAGAGTTTGTATTGGGATGAATTGAAGAAATAAGTAGAAAACTTACAAATTCTTTGTTTCATAACACTAAAGTTTTTGCAAGACTGTTTTAAGATATGTTACGGATAAGAAAGAATGTATGTCGAATTATATTTCACAATCATTGGTAGGGGTGGCCATTAAAAGAAGCCTGGAATTGCTTCTTTGCAAATGAAAGATTTCATTTTCAATATGAAAAATTATCCCTTGGTTTTTCATGTTTGTAAACGTGAAAAGTTTTGTGTTTTGGAATTTCTTTGTGCCTGGCACAACTGCTGATACACAGGGAACTGAAAAGAGAGCAGAAGGGTTGTTGTGATGATCTATGGTATGCCTTGAGTTTGAGAATTTTCAGTATTCTGAGGAAAAGAGAAGAGCACATCATTAAATATGCTGTTTTCTTAGACTACTTGGACCCTACGTTATTCTCTCTATTCCCTCCTTCCCTCCCTCCCTCCCTCCCTCCTTCCCTTCCTCCTTTCCTTCCTTCCTTCCTTCCTTCCTTCCTTCCTTCCTTCCTTCCTTCCTTCCTTCCTTCCTTCCTTCCTTCCTTCCTTCCTTCTTTCCTTCCCTGCTTCCTCCCTCCCTCCCACCTTCCCACCCTCCCTCCCTCCCTCCCTCCCTCCCTTCCTCCTTCCCTCCCTCCCTTCCTTCCTTCCTTCCTTCCTTCCTTCTCTCTCCCCCTCCCTTCTTTCCTAACATCTCTCTCTTTCCTCCTGTCTTAGGGAGATGGTGATACTAGTCTTTGAAATCTGGGCCTTGTTCACTTGCTAGATTAAGGAGGAACTCTGCCATTTGAGCCATATACTCCTATCTCTTTTTGATTTAGTTCCTTTCTCAGGTAAGGTCTCCTTTTTCTTCGGCCTTGACCAACCTTGGACTATGGTCTTCCTACCACTGCCTCCCATGTAGTTGAGATCACAGCTGTACACCACCACAGCCAACCATAATATCCTACTTTTCAATGAAAATATTTTTTCTTTATGGTCTCTGCTAAGTTCTTAGTTAAGGAGGATACAGTTTCTGGATATTAACCAGTAGCAAGATGTCTTATCTACTTCATCCTCCCCCAAATCAGTGCCATACCCTCTGCCACTCTGTTATTGATCTTCTCTAGTCCTCCATACAAAACTGTGCAAGAAGGAAATCGCTTCCTCTCCCTACTCTCCTTTCTGCCTTCTTGTGTGTCCACCATCTTCACCTCTGAGTCGTCAATATCACTTACCGAGTAGCACGTGTTTGTTTTCTGAGCTGAAGGGAATTACAAGGCATGGCTCTGGTTATCTGCATCAGGAAATAAGGTAATGGCAACTAATTTGGAAACTCACAGATGATTAATGTGAAAACTTGTGCGTGAACTTCATCTTTCAGAGAAAGATAAGACTTACAGAGTAGTGCCTATCAACTCCCTGTTTATATGCTGTCTAGCTCCAGGCAAGTTGCTTAACCCCTGAGACTTTAAACTTCCTCTAGAAAGTAAAATGGATTAAGTCACTGGATGTCTGATGTCTCTTGCAGAACTAGGTTCTGTGTGTTTGTGACTGAGACACGTGTACAAGTGTGAAAGAAGATGCTATTTTGATTGAAAGTAGGTTCAACAGGTGTTTTAGCCTGGGAATGAGTCACAGAGGAAGAAGGGGAATGAATAATGGAAGGCTTAGTTTGGTAGTAGGAGGCATGCTATTTTGGATATGAGGTCAAGAAGGGTAATTTATGAATGGCATAAACTGAGCTGATTGGTTGTTAGAATCAGTGTATGAACTCCATGTTGCAGAGTGTGAGATCAGCTCAGACTTATGTCATCTTCATGGGAGACAGTGGGTAGGGGCAGTGGGTAGAAGCTCTCTCTTTTATTGTAGAGGGATTTGTTAGAGTCAGGACAGTATAGAGCATGAAATAAACTGAATGTGGTTGGAACATAGGCTTGGTTTAATATATGGTAGGTGGTAACTGCCAGCCTAGTATGATTTGCAAGTTGCTGATCCTAATTAATGTCAGTTTTGGATTTTAGCCAATGCTGGAAGATACATCCTTTTTTTATTGATGCTATTTTCTGGGAAATGTAACACATTAAAGTGGAAATAAACTGGGTGGTAGTGGCTCATGCCTGTAATCTTAGCTGCTTAGGAAGCTGAGATCTGAGAATCATAGTTCAAAACCAGCTCAAGCTGGTTTTGATAAGAGTCTGAGACACTTATCTCCAATTAATCACCAAAATACCAGATGTGGAGCTATGGTTCATATGGTGGAGTGTCTGCCTTGAGTGAAGAGGGCCCTGGGTTTAAACCTTAGTACCAACACACACACACACACACACACACACACACACACACACACACACAGACACACACACACACACACATGCACGCACGCACTCACGCACGCACGCACACGCACACACACACCATGGGAATATCAGGAGGGCAGGGAGAATCTAAGATTTGGAAGAGATTTGAGACATAGGTAATAAAAACAAAGTAAAAGGAAGCAAGCAGAGAGTGATAGCTCATTTGGAAGCATATATAAGAACCCACATTTACAAGTTTGTAAATTGGTGCCTGTAGCTGTGAAGTTTCTACCCCCAAATGTCTCCTTTAAATCTTTTCCATTTTTACTCCTGATACCAACATGATACTACTCACCATAGGTGCTACTTGTTTGATTCGTTAATATTTAGTGTCTAAATAAAATGCTGTTTAGAGAAAACCAAATTACTGCCAATAGGATCAAGGAACTAAAGACAAATAAAATATACATTCACAAACAGACAAATCCTGTTAGGAAGTCCAGGCTAGTCCATGTCAAGCTGTTGCTGTCTAAACTAAACTTTCTTCATCTTGGCAATTTATTTTTCTGTGAATGTTTAGATGTTTGGGGGTAAGTTAATAATAGCCTAATGGATAATGATTTTATTTTAGTATTTGGTTAAAGAGACTAAATATTTTGAACCCTGAATAACAATAAAGGACTAAAGCCTTGTCCATCAAGCTTAATTTCTAGATAGAAGTTGGTGATTATATCTGGGTACATTTAGCATTAATCTGTATTTGTTTATTTTTGCCAGTTTTGGGGCTTAAACTTGGCCTGGGTACTATCCCTGAGCTCCTTTCGCTCAAGGCTGACACTTTGCCACTTGAGCCACAGAACCACTTCCAGCTTTTTCTAAGTAGTTTATTGGAGATGAGAGTCTCACAGACTTTCCTGCCTGGGCTGGTCTTGAACTGTGATCCTCAGAGTAGCCTTCTGAGTCGCTATGATTACAGGTGTAAGCCACCAGTGCCCAGCGGATCTGTCTTTTGACATAAAGTTATGAGATGTTTACTTCTCCCACCACTGTCATCTTTCGTTTACTTTTATCCTTGATTACATTCTCCATTTCTTTGACTTCCTTCTATCCCCAAACTTCAGTCTAAGAAGCAAATACTTTCTGACCACTTGATCTTTGAAAAATGAGCAGAGCAAGGACCAGTATTGACCACAGTTTCTTACATTTGCATAGCCACATCCCTAATGTCACACACACACACACTCTCTCTCTCTCTCTCTCTCTCTCTCTCTCTCTCTCTCTCTCTCTCTCTCTCTCTCCACTCCCCTGCACACACATGGCATGCTTGTTGCTTACCTTTCCTCTATCCTCTATCTGTACTTCCATCTTTACTCTTTTGCATTTGGGAAACCCATGTGTCATAGGAGAAACTTGTTAAATATTCTTCTTCTGACAGATAAACTTCTCTCAAAGGATGTTCTGCTAATCTTGTTTACCTTTAAAGTTACTCGGATGGAATGAAGTTAATCAAGTTAGAATGCTGATGCATTCAGAGTTTATAAACTATTCTTCGAGTTTGCACAGCACCTGGAAAACAGTGTAGTGGAAACTGCCAGTGAACACATTTCCTAAGCTTTAAACCATTGCTTTATGAATACCAGAGTTTCAGTCTCATCCAAAACTAAAATACATAAATTCCCCATCCCCATATTGACTGATGCAAAGGTTGGAAGGATATGGAGCTTCTCATTAACCTACCCTACTTGTACACAGCAAACATATTGCAGAACGGCGTCTGCTGGAAACCTGGGCTTCTCAGTACCCAATGTAGGAAGAACTCTACTGTGATTTTATGATTATTAACTACTTTAGCCCACATCTATCAGGCAGGGTCTTGTAATGGCAAAAACCAAAAAAAACCAAAACCTTTATATAATACGTATTTTAGTGGATCTTACAAAGTTGGTTTTGGAAAAGTGAACTATGTACGTAGACATTAGTATGTAGATATATACGTAAACGTACATGGATGAGGGAGGCATTCCATTCAGGGGTTCTGATCCTGGGTTCGTGTTCTCCTAGGAAACCATGACTTGGGTAGGAAATCTTTATTTTCTGTAGCCTTTTAGTGGATTGAATTTTATTCAATTAGCATCATGAGCAACAAATCACGGCAATATAAGCAATATGTATAAATTTGTCACCCATAAAAATTACAAATATTTTTATACTATATTAGTTTGGTGCTGACATCTTATAATAGTATTTTTGTTGATTCCTAAAAATCATGGAGGTTATTAGATCTGTTGCTTGATTTTTTTTAAGCCTATCTACAGATTTCTGATAGATTGATGTATTCCAATCCACCCCAACCTGGCTATATCTGAGTTATATATAAAACCAATTATATATACTATATTCAGTGTAATTGATTTCTTTGTAATCTTATGTGTTTTATTTAGACATATGAAACATTAATTAGAAGAAACACACTTGGCCTTCACCACCCTGTCAGAAGGGTTCATGCCCAACTGTCAGATAAATTTAGCAGAGACAAGCACTTCTGTTTTCTAATACATTTTCTGAAGAATTCTTGAATTTACCTACCTGGAAAAATACTTTTGTGTATTGCCTTTCATTGTGCTTATTTATTTATTTATTTATTTATTTATTTATTTGGTCGGTCATGGGGCTTGAACTCTGGGCTTGGGCACTGTCCCTGCGCTCTTCAGCTCAAGGCGAGCGCTCTACCGCTTGAGCCACAGCGCCACTTCCGGTTTTCTAGTGGTTTATTGGAGATAAAAGTCTCATGGACTTTCCTGCCCAGGCTGGCTTTGAACCACGATCCTCAGATCTCAGCCTCCTGAGTAGCTAGGATTACAGGTGTGAGCCACCGGCGCCCGGCTATCTTTGTGCTTATTTTTAAGGTGCCTTATCTACAAAGCATGTAAGCAAGGGGTTATGAACATTTCAGTAGCATCTAAAACAAAAACAGAAAACTTAACAACTTCTTTGTCTAGCACTCAGACACCAACAGTTAGTACCAGACTCTGTGAGAGAATGCCTTCGCCAGTTGAGCTACACTTCAGATCACTAAGCAGGAAATGTTGAGGGAAAAATCCTATCAGTTCCTGTATTTCCTCTTACCTTGCAGGGTAGTCGGCACAAAGTAATAATTTGTGGAAGGATGGAATGGTTTGGAAGCAAAGTCATCTGCTCACAATTATGCTCTGTCGAAAGCCAGCATATTCCTAAAGGAGCTGGTGTAGAATAGCAGTGAGGGCTTAAGGGACAGAGTAAGGTCAGACTTCATTCCTGCCATTTTCACCTTTCTTGCTGTCTCCCCTTTTTCCCTGCCTCCATGTACAGTGACCAGTGGTTGTGAGGAGAACAGATAGTGCACAACCTCAGCCTCTCTTGTCTCCATTCCTTGATAAAATTATAACCTGCCATTGTCACCAGGATCACATGCTATCTCTAGAAATATTTATGCTTTCTGTTTTTAATGCCTACTTGTGAATCACAAGGTTTCGGTCTCTCAAATTAAATAAGCCAACTTCTGATTAGCAAGTTTGCATAATGGATCAAATGATAGGGTTTCGGCCACAAAGTGGGTGTTATTTTATCAGCAAAATCATAGGCAAGTTGGGAGCTCTTAATGACCCTGCTTGATTGTTCCTCTTAGAATATGATTCTCATAACTTTTACAATCCCAAGTCGCCCTTCTTCTGGTTTTAAAAATTCTTTGTTATCTCTCCTACAGCATCAGAGAAGGGAGATTTAAAATTTTAATTCCCAGCCCCTAAATATGCATAATGGGAGCAGATCTCATTTTAGGAGGTATCTGCAGAGTTGAAAAGTTTTCTATAAATCAGTTTAAATTGTGGTACAGAAGTAGTTGTTTAAAACACCCTAGTAGTAAATTACTTTTGTAAGCAAATAAACCACCCTAAACTGGTTAAACACCAAAAATTATTCATGTTATGTATTCTTATTTTTCTGTGTTTCTAAATTGTACATGACAAATACACATATCCAGCTACATTTTCTTCTCAGTGTCCATAATTTTTAGTAGGAAAATAAATATTGTTAATTTTTAGTAGTGACTTTAGAAAGCAATGTATATAAGACATTGGCTTTAAAAGTTCATGTATTGTGAATCAAGGGTTAGGGAAACTTATGCTTAAAGGATCACATATATTTGTCTTTGGCAGAATATTTCATTGGTGCTTCATTGTCTTTTTAAACTGAGTGAGCAGACAAGCACTGGTGGCTCACGCCTATAATTCTAGCTGCTCAGGAGGCTGAGATCCGAGGATCACAGTTCAAAGCCAGTTTGGACAGGAAAGTCTGTGAAACTAATCTCCAATTAATCACAGAAAAAGTTGGAAGTGGCTTTATGGTTAAATTGGTAGGGGACTAGCCTTAGCAAAAAGGAGCTCAGGGTTAGTGCTCAGGCTTAGAGTTCAAACGCCAGAACAGGGAAAAACCAAAACAAAATAAAACCCAGAGTAAACTAAGTTCAGTTTGAACTTTATTTCTTTAAAATGTAGTAGTATTATTACAAGAATTAGAGCACCAGTCTTTACTACCATATATAAGACTTCAAGAATTACAGAGATATGCAATAAGTTTCTTATCACTAGCTCAGTGGTCCAGATCCTGCTTAATATTAATGATATCTTTTTCTGTCTACACACACACACACACACACACACACACACACACACACACACACACACACACACACACACACACACACACACACACACACACACACACACACACACACACACACACACACGCACACGCACCCTAATTTACTGACACTAAAGTTTGTGGTGGTGAATCTTCTGCCATATTTTTTTTTTTTTTTGGTCGGTTGTGGGGCTTGAACTCTGGGCCTGGGCGCTGTCCCTCAGCTCAAGGCGAGCGCTCTACCACTTGAGCTACAGTGCCACTTCCGGTTTACTGGTGGTTTATTGGAGATAGGAGTCTCGCGGTCTTTCCTGCCCCGGATGGCTTTGAACCGCGATCCTCAGATCTCAGCCTCCTGAGTAGCTAGGATTACAGGTGTGAGCCGCCAGCGCCCGGCTTCTGCCATATTTTTATAATCACTCAGTGAAGTGTGAGCCTCAGGGTATTTTCCCAGCCCTTGGTGGAGGACTGGGGAGAATTTTCTATGCTGAGGGTTCTCATGTTAACATTTAAGTGTGTTAAGTATAATTTGGCTCACCAGGGTGGCTGGAACAAAGAAAGCATTCGATCATGGAGGTGATCGATGGGGGCCAGTCCAGAAAGTATGGCTGGAAAAGACAGAATGAATCCAAGAGATACTCCAAAGAGGTAGAATTCATGATTGGTCAATAGAGGACACAAATAAGAAAAATTTGATTTTTAATTAAAGCCATTTGATATATATATATATATATTATTATTATTATTACAAAAAGTAGTACATTAGCCAATATAGAAAAAATAGAAAACACAACCACAAGGAACATAAAAATACCAATAATCCTAATCAGTTAGGGATATCATGATTTAATACCTTAATTGATGTTTATTATATAAATATAAACATCTATTTGTTGACATGTGTATGTCTATCATTATATATGTACTTGTATGTCTTACATTTATTCTTCTACTGTACTTACCATTAATTTCCTCTTGCAGTATATAAAGGTTATATTTCATTTTTGTAATCACCAATAATGTAAGTGTAAACATTATTGCAATTAGGTATTACCCTAAGATAAACTTTCAAAAAAGGGATTTTTGGATACAAAAGAAGGCAGTTGTATTTTAAAGGTGATTTCTGGATATTTCTATATTATACATTTTCATGTTGCAATTTAGAAAGATTATAGTAATATGTACTTCCATGAACATATTTTCAGCCTTGGTGCTGAATGGGTAATAAAGCCAGGTTCAACTATATTGGAAGTAAACCTGATTTGGGAAAGTTAGCTTCAGATTGGAATATGGTAACCAAAGCATTTTTATTTAACTTCTTATATGTTCAGATTCCTATGGGGTAAGGCAAGTCGGATAAAGACAACACTAAGAACAATGAAAAATGACATTTAAGTGCCAAGATCCTTCCATAAATGCTATCACCAATATTAGGTGGTAAAATTAGACCCCATTTTGCAGAAGAGGTCATTGAGATCTAGAGAACTTGTAACCAAGGGATACAGGGCTAATATGTAGTAGACTCAATAGTCAAACTAAAAACTAAGATTATTAAGTAGACTTTAGATGTACAACATGTAGAAAACAAAGAGGTTGCCATAACTTCAGTTGAATGCCAGTGATGGTGAGAAGCATAGTCAGTTCAGCTGACTTATTTTCTCCAGCACTTTGACTAATTCATCCATCTGCTCTTTCTTTCATAACTCCACTTTTAAAAATACTGCCAGTTCTTCAAAGCCAAGTCATCACCACTCTTCATCAATGAAGACTTCTTTCTCTCTGTCTCATCTCTCCTGATATCTGCTATCACTGTCCTTCATCATATGATGCTTTGCACTAGTTGTTAAAAATTGAATGCTAGGGTTGTTTTGTTTTGTTTATTCCCAGATCAACTGAATCACTTAAGGCAAGTGCTACCAGTGAAGTTCATAGGCGCTGTTTGTAGTTCTCATGGACAAAATATTGGACAATGAATTCTATCATGCTGTTCGTGTTTTCTAGCTACTAGAGATCAATAGCATTATTGTCTGTACTTTGTGGGGGAGAGATCTGCACCATGGCTCAGAAGAATATTTTGCTTAGGTTCATGTAATTAAAATACTTATCCACAGTCCCTGTAGTCATCTACCAAAGCACTTGAGCATGACTTGAGTTATTTGGGTGTCAGAACAAAGGAGAAAATGTCCTAAAAGGACAGGGTTGGAGGATAGAATGGTACAGTGTTAGGCAGAGGCTAATAAATAGTCCAGCAGGTTCGGCTGAAGGTGACTGAGAGGCTGTGGGTGTGAAGCTTTTCCCTATTTCAGAAAGATGTGGAAGATTGTAAGCGGTTTCGCAGCTAAGACAAGTCAGGTGGGCAGAATGAAAAGAAGATGTCAGTTCTTAATGACAGTTTTAGCAGTAGCTAAAACTAATTTAATAATGAATGAAACTTAGGAGTATTTTGTGTGGTTTTAAATGAGACTGCATGAAGGATGAGGAGAAAGTGAAACTTAGCACTTGGAAGGCAGAGTGGATACATATTAGACAGGATCCAGATCATATTGCTGAAATTTATGTGATTTCCAATGATATCTGTGGCCCAGGGGAACAAACGGATAAGGTAGACTGTTTACTTATTTTTTTTGGTCGGTCGTGGGGCTTGAACTCTGGCTTGGGTGCTGTCCCTGCACTCTTCAGCTCAAGGCGAGCGCTCTACTGCTTGAGCCACAGCGCCATTTCTGGTTTTCAAGTGGTTAACTGGAGATAAGAGTCTCATGGATTTTCCTGCCCGGGCTGGCTTTGAACCATGATCCTCAGATCTCAGTCTCCTGAATAGCTAGGATTACAGGTGTGAGCCACCAGCGCCCAGCTAAGGTAGACTTTTTGAGAGTCTAGATTGTTCAAGGATCAGCCATAAACATGAAGTTTTTCTTTGTTGTGCTTGAGCTTTGTGGAGATTCTCCTGGAGATAGCTTTGAATTATATGTAAAAGTAAAGGTTTGAAACGTTAGGTGTTTTCCAAGCCTAATTAATGTTTTAAAAATGAAATTCACACTTTTGGAAATTCTCTATTTTAATCAAAGTAAGAGGTTGTCTTCTTGCTAGTAGATTATCTAGAATTCACATTGCTATCTTTATTCCTCTCTTTTCTGAAATTCTTCTTTCTGAAAACATCCTTTAAAATATTAGATTTCCTTGCCTGACGACCTTTAAGTAAGAACCATTTGTATCTCCTCTGGCCAAGATATCTTTTGATAATCATATTAGAAACAAAACAGTTTGTAGCAGAAGAAAAGCCACCATGTTTATGTGTGCCCTAAAGTCATCGGCTTAGAGAAGGTAGAAAGGAAGTGAACAGAAAAACCATAGAAAATAAATGATTCTCATGTTTTATCTGATTAACTTTTAAGTGAAATTGAAATTCCTTCTAAATTCACTAAATTTTAATGGAAGCTTTTCCTCAGGTTGTGGGAACGTTATATTTATGCTAATAATTACTCTTAAGAAACTGCAAGAGTTGTTTAACTTAATGATGAAATTCACTCAAATGAGAAATTTCTGGCTATTTTATGTCCTATTATTACCCCAATATAGAAACCTATAGATTTTTGACTGAGAATATTGAGTGCCTCAAATACTCTGGAGAGTCTAGAGGGAGTTTATACACAGTAAGCTCAGGGATTTAAAAAATCTTAACACTTAAAATATTTTTATTTATTTTGTTTCAACAAATACAAGTATCAGAAACTATACCTTAAATGTCAATATGTAGAGGGATTCATGCATACATATGCATACATAGGTGCTTTTACTATATTTCTTTTTAAAACCCATTCTTGGATAGAGTGGCTATAATGTGGAATAATGCCTTTGCTGGTACATCTCTGTTCAAATTTATTTCCCATGTTTTCTTTAATAAGACCAATGTTAACTTAGCAGGGCAAGTTCCTCTCAGTGTCTGCTGAGATTCTCTTCACTTTACACGAAGTAGCTATTATTAAGCTGGGAGGAAAGATTAATGCACTTCTTACTAATTCCATAGAGGAGAACATGTATCTTTATTAATGTTAATGGTGGGGGGGCCTCTCATTATGTTATAGAATGATTGGCTTGAGCAAAGGTTTTCCTTCTGAAGAACTTCATAACATTTAAAGGTTAATATGTTAGGTAAAGAACAATATCTTAAGACAAGCGTTTTTATTACAGGACATGATGGGACCGTTTTATTAAATTATCCGATGATTTGAATGGGGAAGAAGACAGAATGTATCTCTTCGTGGCCTCCACTTTAATGCCTTTAATCAAATAATGACCTTCTGGAATATAGTTAATTTTAAGCATTTGGAAAGATCAATACTACTTTGCCACCAAAAAATGGCCTAGATGATGAAATTTGATGTATTTAAAGTATCATTTCACCCTTTTAACCTAGTAAATAATTTAAAATGCTTTCAGTATGGCTTTGCTACTGCTGTTTCTCACTGGAGAAACTGGCTTGTGATGTATGCAGGCCTCACACCTAACAGAGATGGTTACTTCCTCAGGCCTGGCTGTGGCTGCATTATCGCAGAGCCAAATGCTACATTTGGGGCACAGTGTATAGAAAACATAGAGGATGTGGGAATGGAGCCTTCTCTAATATGAAAGGGGTGTTTTAAAGCATCATTAGTCACTGTGCATCTTTTGTCATATCTCTAAGCCTTTATGCTAAAGGAGAAAGATTTAGGTAGCTCTGACAATTAGAACCCATTTTCCCCCAGTTTCTAGAACACTGATAGGAAATTACACTTGAGTGCCAACAGCTTTGTAAATAAAAAAAATAAATAAATAAAAATAAAAATTGCCCTCCGTTAGCATGTTTGTGGGCAGATTAAAACCTGCCTTCATTAGCATAAGTAACACTTACAGATTCTTTTAAAAGTAGAAAATTATTTGCTGAATGATAAATTGCTGGCTTTATCGTTAGTTGTTGTTGAAAATGTACTCATTCAAAATGCTTGGTGTAGTTTAGTCTACAATAGTGAATTTTTTGTTAGAAGTACTGTTTAATGGATTATGTACTTAATCCTTGTTCTTACTACTTGCAGAGAAATGTAATTCATGCTTTTCACTAAAATGTTTGTATCAAATACTTTCCTATTTAGATTGATTTCTTTTAATATCATGTATTATTTTACTATATGCCCCCAGAGATTGGAATAAAATACTCCTGCAAATGACACATAAAAGATGAGGGTGAGCGGGGATAAATACCGACTATAAAATGTTTTGCTTTTTAGAACTCAAATTACCATTCTGTTTTTTAAAATGTATTTTTCTTTCTTAGTTGCAGAAAAAAATCATTTGTCATTTTCTTTCTCACTTTTTAGCTTTTAGTTTAAAATGTAAATGTGTATAATAGTAATAAATACATATATGTATATTGCATTAAATCACTTTTTTAACTCTCCAAGAATACCTGTCTATTCTCCCTGAAAAAGAAAAAACAATTAGTTTTTCTGTGCACTTCCAGACCAAGCCCCTAAGATTCTGGCTTTACCAGTGTGTGGCTTTAGAGACACAGTAAATACATTCGTGAAAGAATGCCACTTTCCTAATTCCCCTATCCTTTATCATGCTAAAAGTGAATTGACTTGAATTAACTATTCTGCAAAGAGTGGAATGGAACTCAGAGATGAGTTTGGTTGGGAATTAGCAGCTGAGAGATGAAGGTGCCAGGATTTTTATTTAAATGTGGCACAACAAGATTCTGTCAGTAAAGCACATCATTAGAATATTGAGTTTAAAACTGCTAATTTTTCCTTTAAAATGAGCATACAGTCATGTGTTTCATGGACCATAATAAATTGCCATTGTGTTGCCAGTGAGTTTGTTTTGCTTTTTTGCAGTACTGGTTTTGGCAGTCATTCTGCATTTTCTCGTTTCCTTTTTTTATGCTTCCCTCCTCCCCATCTTACATTTCTTTGATAGATCCCTAACCAAAACCAGTCAGAAGAACATTATTTATTTCAGTCTTAAGTTTAGCATCTTTTGCACCATTTTCTTGCTTACGGTAGCAAGACATTTGCAGATGGCTCTTGGTAACTATAAAGTACATAACAGTATTTCCTATGTGGCAGATGGATTTAAGACTTTTAGTTCTCAATAAATGTAGGTTTACAATACATAACTTTACAGGATTTGTGTTGTATATAACAGGTTTGAACATATTATCTCAGAATTCATCTGCATGGCATTTTCAGCTTATTCAGGGCCCATGCCAGTTTTTTCTTTTTTTCTTTTTTTTTAAGTAATAGAGGAGTGCTGTGATTGATAGCAACAGCTCAAGGCGTGATTCTGAATAGAAACAAAGGGTATAGAACAGAAGGTGTCAAATTAAACTTTGTCAGTTTGAAAAGTAGTAACATCCTGAAAGTTTTACTGATTTATTTACATGTGGCTACTGTTTATATTTTGCCCTCTTTATATGCAGTGTAATGATGCTTGGCAAATTTACTACATTTAAAGTTTAGATTGTTCCTTGTACCATTTGAGTTTTCTGAGAAGGGATCGGTCTCGTTATCTTGTCTTTTCAACTGTTCAAACAGTTATGATCTAAATGAGAATAATTCCCCATTTCTCCTCCTATGGATGGTCTTATGGGGCCTCAAGCCTCAAGACCTTTTCTAAAAATGTAATTATGTTCACACAAAATAGTATGTTTCCTTTCTTGCCTTTCTTCTCCCAAGTATGTGTATATATAATTATCATTTAAAAAGTCATAGCACTTTGGGTAATTACAATTTCCACTTGTCAGATATTTCAAATACTCCAGTCTCTTCCTGGCCTTCTCAGGTTCATTTGCCCTGACAATGTCATTGTGGAAAACTGACCTAGGTAAGGAGGTTGGTGAATTAGAAAGCATGAAGCTTCTTCAGTCAGTCACTTTCTGCAGAAACATAGGTCTGAGATTACTGTTATCACTAATAGAATCACAATCAGTAGGATTCAAAGTAGTCAAAATATTCCAAGGTATTTAAATAGTGCTAGAATAAATTCATCTTATTTTTGCCAGTGCCAGTTGGGAATGTGCCAGTTTATTTCTGCACTGACAAAAGAATGAACGTGTCAAAATGTCTGTTTTCCATTATTTCCTAAGAGATACACACATCAAGGGTAGCACATTACACTCCTCCTGCCCTCCCCCCATTTTTGGAATACCCTTGTAGAACTAACAGTCTACACCAGCTGCACCGTTAAATATTTTTGTAAGAAGCATCTGATTTCAGTCTCTGAAAAATCGTGTCTCTTGAAAGGCTAGCAGAGAGATTCTTCAACTTATAATTCATCAAATTACTTTTAGATAAGGAATTAGAAGTATTATTTAAGGGCAGAGGTTAATAGCAAACTACTGAGAATGTTATGTTAGTCATGGGCAATTAATAAAAATAAGGATCTGTCTTGTAAGTATAGAGACACAGAAGTGACAATATAAGCAAAATATTTGTTGAATGAGTCAGAGCTCCTTTTCTGAAATATTTGTTAAACCAGCGTGAGTGTGATTGTTTAGGAATTAGCTATCATTATTAGCCATTTTAAAAGAACTAATGATTTTCTTTTCCAAAGAACATCTGCGATCCACATGTTTCCTCACATATATCCCACTGCTAACTGATCTCTGGCTTACTTTAAAAAGTTCCTAAAGGATATGAAAAATCATTGGAGATTTTCAGATTTTCAGTCCTTCTTAGAGAAAAGCTTTTCTTACATGAAGGGTTCTTAATTTAACTCTTAGCAATTTTTAGTTACAAGCATTTAATTCTAAAAAAAAAAATCATGGAAGCTCAATGTTTAGCACTTATTGCAATAGTAGATTAGAAGTGAAGTTAAAAGAAAGTATCTTCAGTTCTATTCTTGGTGAACCTCTTTACTTTTCTTTAAAGGTAAATAAAATTTGCTCCATTTAAGCAAGATCCTGTCAGCTGTCATAGTTGAAGCACACAGACCAGCGCGAGAGGGAAAGTAACCAGAACCACAGTTAATAGTCAAACATCAATTTCAACATACTGTTTTGTACTTTACAAGTTTGTAGAGGTGGCAGTGGGAGGGGGGGAAGTTGGGGAGGTGGAGAGGAAAGGGACAGTAGGGGAAAAATAAAGGAGGGGATAACAATGCTCAATAGGAAATGGACTCATTACCTTGCTCATGTAACTGTAAACTCTCTGTACAGTATCTTTACAATAAAAATATATATATTAAAAATAGTCAAACATCGAATAAGATGCATATTTAAAACCAACACAGCAACAAAAATTTAGAAGTACAGTATAACAAAATAGCTTAATTAAAATGTATACTTCTGTTGGTGTCCAGATTGAAATATCAAAAGGAACATTCTTCCTCCAAATTGCCTTTGTAATATGAAAACATATTAGTAGAAGCATAAATACATACTATATGAAATAAAAATAGCTTAAATGTAGGAAAATAGGCGACATTTTTATGGCTTAACCTAGACAGCAAATATTTACCCATAAGAACTAACTAAACCAAAGATCTGATATACAGGTACAAATACTCAAATTCAGCTTTGGACATTCTTTTTTGTTATTGTTGTTGGTTGTGGGACTTGAACTCTGAGCTTGGGTGCTGTCCCTCAGCTCTTCAACTCAAGGCGAGCGCTCACTCTACCACTTGAGCTACAGCACCACTTCCTCAAATTCAGCTTTTTTTTAGTTAAATGTCATAGTCACATAAGTAGAGCTAAAATACATAGTACCACAGCTTTCTGGAAATAAACATGAAACACTGTGGTTTGGAGAGAAATATGCCCAATGGCTCTGTGATGATGATGATGATGATGATGATGATGATGATGATGATGATGATGATGATGATGATTTTTTTTTATTTAGTAGGTACTTTTTCAAGTAAATCTTTCATTTACTGACTCTGTCCTCAATTATTTTTATTCAGTGGCATCAAATGAATGTATTATTGCATGACTGTTCCCACATATGTATTTGTAAAAGATCTATTACATAGAGAATCTCTTAGAGCTGGAGGTATGACTCAGTGGAACAGCACTTGCCTAGCATGTACAAGGTCTTGGATTCAATTAGGGCAATAGAGGGGACCCCATTTCTCCAGATACCTACTAGCACTTCCCACTGGTGAGGTAGTAGATGGCCTGAGGAGCTGATGTGTCAGTCTCCATGTTTTCATTTAAAATCTTAATGTCAGCCACGTAGGGGAAAGCAAGCCTGACTTCTTTCACTATATATTGCAATCAGGAACACATTCACTTGAATGGTTCATTTTGGGAATAAAAGATCAGACTATCTATCCTCTGGCTTCATCTGCCAATAACTCAGAAAACAAAACTCTCTGTGGCTACATCTAAAAATCACATTAAAAAGAAACTCTACTGTGTCCATTCTCATCCAATTAACCTAATTGAAATTTCCAAGGAAGCCCTGGTCCTAGAAGCAGAGCCTAGGAAAGAGTGTTCATGATGATGAGGGCCCTGAAAGGAAAAGAGAGAAAATGGAGGATGAAGGGATTTAGTAAGAACATGGCCTTAGGAGGAAGGAAGCATAAGAATGTATGATAGGCTCTAGAGAGTCACAGAGATTGGGGCTGGATCTTTGTACCACTTTGCCAGCCAATTCCTGACCTCACTTGGTTCTGGGGGCCAGTGATAGGGAATAACGTCCTTCTGGACATGTCCAGTTAGCAAGCTGGCAAGGCAGTCTGTGGAGTATAGTACGGATGAGAGCTGTTGGCAGGCAGCACAACAGCTTAGAAGAGTGCTAGCCTTGACCAAAAAAAAAAGAAAACAAAAAAAGCGTTCAGAGTCAGAGCCTAGACCCTGAGTTCAAGACCCCGGACTAGAAAAAAGAAAATAAAACCAATGCAACCCTCAGATCTCAGCTTCCTGAATAGCCAGGATTACAGGTGTGAGCCACCAATACCCATTGCTACTCAGTTCTTTCTTTTTTCCCCCTGGTCCTGGGGCTTGAATTCAGGGCTGTAAGCACTGTCCCTTAGCTTCTTTTACTCAAAGTTAATGCTTTACCACTTGAGCCACAGCTCCATGTCTGGCTCCCTTTTTGTGGTTTTAGTAGAGTTAAGAATCTCATGGACTTTCCTGCCTGGATTGGCTTCAATCTGCAGTCCTCAGATCTCAGCCTCCTGAGTAGCTAGGATTACAGGTGTGAGCCACCAGTGCCCAGCCTACTCAGTTCTTCATAGTTATTCCCCGGGGTTAAACCTTGGACCTAGGGAGGCTTTATAGAAGTTCAGATTTGGTCATTCACTAGATATTGCCTCCTCTCCTAACTCAGAAAACCTATTTAAATGGTTCTGTAATAAATCATATGTTCATGCTATAGCAGGGGAAAAAACTGAATAAATAGGAATCTAAAGTCTCTTTCTGGAAGTTCTTTCTTGAGGAATTCTTCTAATGCCCATTCCAAACACTGTTCTCAAACTGGACAGATATACTTTTTCTCTCTCTGTTTCTTTCTCTGTCACTCTGTTTCTCTCTCTGTTTCTCTCTCTCTCTCTCTCTCTCTCTCTCTCTCTCTCTCTCTCTCTCACACACACACACACACACACACGCACACTTTTAGCTTATTTATTGTAAAGATACTGTACAGAAGGGTTACAGTTACAAGAGAAAGGTAATGAGTACCTTTCCTATTAAGCATTTTTACCCCCTCCTTTGTTTTTCCCCTACTATCCCTTTTCTTCCACCCTTCCCAATTCCTTCCCCCCACCAAGTTGTAAAGTTCATTTTCAACATAGTGTCTTGTACATCTCATTGTTACAATGGGACAACCTGTATCCTTACTTCAGCATTTTTTATTTCCCTTTCCTTCCCCAAATTAGAAAAATGTATATATAAAATGCAGGGCACTGGAATCAAATACAGTGACAACAGGGGTTATACCATGGGGGAAGAACATACAAAAGAAACAAAAAAATCACATAGTACATTAAAAAAAACAGCAACACAGAAAAAACCTCTTGTGTCTCTATCTTGGGGTTCATTTCACTTGGCATCATCTTATATGGTCATATGTACATAAAGCTACCAGTACAATTATTGTTTATTGCAGCATTATTCACCATAGCTAAGATATAGAACCAACCCAGATGCTCCTCTGTGGATGAATGGATCAAGAAAATATGATGTGGTGTGTGTGTATGTGTGTGTGTACACACATATACACATACATACAATGGAATTCTATGCCTCCATAAGAAAGAATGATACCACGCCATTTGTTAGGAAATGGAAAGACTTGGAAAGAATCATATTAAGTGGAGTAAGCCAGACCCAAAGAAACATAGGTCCCATGGTTTCCCTTATTTACAATAACTAATATACGTCTAGGATAATCTTACCAGACAGCAGAAAAGGTCAAAAGCTATGTCTACTTTTCTTTCTAATATAAAAAATATTAGAAAGCTTTCTAGTTCCTAAAATCTTCCATACCACTTTTTACGTACCTTCCTTGTCCCAGAAAGCCACCATCAGACAAAACAGGAGTAAAAGTACACTCATTTTTACTTTTGTCCTGTTTTTGCATGCCGTAAAATTGTTGTAAATGCCCTAGCCCTTGGAGTCTGAAAAGCATCTATTCTTTACAGTGTAAATCATAACATTCATTAGAAATGGAGCCTTCCTGCTACATAGCTTTAACTACCCTTTCTTCATAGGTTAAGAGAAAAAAATAATGTTAAAGTGGTTGGAGTGTTGTGAGCATATGAAAAAGCTGATTTATAGAATCTTTCCTTTTTATCTCCGAATGGGACATGCCAGCCTCCACCGCCACAACTGACATACTATCACCTGTCTCTACAGGGCTGGCTGTGTGAGCTGCTGCGCTGGAAAGAAGATCCGTCTCCAGAAAACAGAACCCTGTGGGAGAACCTGTCCATGATCCGAAGGTTCCTCAGTCTTCCCCAGCCTGAGCGCGATGCCATTTATGAACAGGAGAGCAATGCGGTGCATCACCATGGCGACAGGCCCCCCCACATCATCCATGTTCCGGCGGAACAGATTCAGGTTCGTTTACCTTGGCCAGTTGAGAATAGCACTAGGTAAACACCGCCTTAGACTTAGTGTGAAGCTGGTGTCTCTCTTCTTGCCACCAGTCTACACAGAGGCTTTTTAGCAAGAGATAACAATACATTGCCATCTTGCTTGGGGGGATAGAAGGAAAAACGGAAAAGGCTTGTTGTTTTCCAATATGTGTACTGTGTTCCTCACCCCTCATCACCCCCTCCCAAAGTGGCAGGAATCCCCCTTTGCACTTCTTATTTGGCAAGTGTGTTATTGTTAGCATTGGGATTTGTGTGTGAGAGCCTAGAATTTTTGTTGTGTGTTTGTTAAAAAATAAGTAAATAGTTTAAAACACCACCTATTCCTTAATTAATCCCATACTGCCCCTGAGGATAGGAATTACTGCTGCTCATTCTGTAAAGGAAGTTTTGCAGAATCACAGTTTTATACCTTGGCTTCTGTCCAGAGTGCGGAGGGGAGGGAAACATACTCTGGGCTCTTGCTTTATGCTCCTTTGGCCCCTCCTTCACCTCCAGCAGCCTCCCTACCCTCAGCTGCAGGTCAGGGGTGAGTCATGTCTGTTTGTCTTTCCTGTAGAGCCCCTCTCCCAGCACCCTTGGGAAAGGAGAGTCTAGAGGCGTTTTCTTACCAGGCCTGCTGACCCCTGCACCATGGCTCGGTGCTGCTCCTCAGGTGAGCGGGCACCAGTTATCAGCAAGAAGGGACCCAGAGAGGGGGGTGGTGTAAAGACCTGCTCCCTTGGTCAGGATTTTCAGTGTGAAGGATGGACTAAACCACTGTGCCAGCAGATCCAGCCTGGTGCTCCTCTGGTCCTGTCATGGCCCTTGTCTCAGAGTTCTGGGATTGGGTAGTTCATTGGGCTTCTTAGAAACTGTGTTCTAGATGAACTTGAGCTTTCTCCTTTAAGGGAAAGTATCCTTGTCTGCCAGACTGCTAAAATTCTCTCTCTGTTGAATCCCCTGCATTATTTCTTGGTATTGCTATGAAGAAACACAGATATATATATATGTAGCCAAAGTAATAGAGTTATCCATCCACCAGGAAAACAAAATCCTTAAGCGTGTATTAAAAGATCAAACAAATTGAAAACGAGAATCCCCTAGGATATCAAACACTAAAATAAGCATGAAAGCCCTAAAAACTTTCTGTTTTAGCTGAAACAAAGAAGAAGATATATGTTAAGTAATAAAAAAATAGTACTTGTTTGAAAATGTAAATTATTTTTTGATAAAATTGCTTCTTAGGGGGATAAGAGGAAATGCTCAGGCACAGTACAAAGGTTCTAATATTTTGCTGTTCACTCGAGTTGATTTGATTTGCTGATAAGAATTATGGGCATCAAGTGTACATAGATACATATCACTCATTTGTTCTGTATGATTGTGAATGGAAATTACAGTGCATACACAGATGCTAATTACCAAAGTGGCTGTGTACACTAAATTTAAATCCTACTGATAGCTGAGTTTACTGTGAAGACGAAACAATTCACTAGCCAGTGTACGGTGGATTGAACCTTTATTGTTTGGATCATAATTAAAAAAAAAAAAGCAGTGTCAGCCTAGTGCAGTGTGTCAGGGAAGTGTGTGTGTGTGTGCATGAGATTCTGGAACATCCTGTGGATCATAAGAGATAGGGCAGCCTGAGAGTACATGCTTTTCCATTCTCCCTCTCTCCATGTTTTATTTAGCCAGGCAGTGTAAAGGGGCTAAACACTTTTCTTTTCCCAATGGCTTCTTAGCTCACCTTTCTAAAACGTCTTTAACACCCTTGTTTCTCAATCTTCCTTTCCAGTCTTCATTCGTTGTTGACATCCTAAGTTGCTTTTCTGTCTTCACCTTCAATGCTTATCCTTTTGGAGATGTTAATGGCCCCCATTTTCAGAGCCCTGGGCTTCCTCCTCCTCTGCCGATCTTCTGATAAGTGCACAGTAGCCCCCCAGAGCTCACTAACTCCTGTCGTCCTAGTTCCTATCATTTTGATAGTTTGTTTTTTACCCCCTAATGCTCTTGGCTACTGATCTGGGCTGTGCATCTTTGTCCTTGTCTGTGGAATTGGCAGCACCTCCCCTCCCCATTTCTGATTCTAGAAGGCTTTGTGTGCTGACTGTCTGCTTGTTTCCTTGCAGCAGCAGCAGCAGCAGCAACAACAGCAGCAGCAGCAGCAACAACAAGCACCACCACCTCCACAGCCACAACCACAGCCACAGGCTGGTCCCCGGCTCCCTCCACGGCAGCCCACCGTGGCCTCACCTGCTGAGTCAGATGAGGAGAACCGGCAGAAGACCCGGCCACGAACCAAAATTTCAGTGGAGGCCCTGGGAATCCTCCAGAGTTTCATACAAGACGTGGGTCTGTACCCGGATGAAGAGGCCATCCAGACTCTATCAGCCCAACTTGACCTCCCCAAGTACACCATCATCAAGTTCTTTCAGAACCAGCGCTATTATCTCAAGCACCACGGCAAACTGAAGGACAATTCTGGCTTAGAGGTAGACGTGGCCGAATATAAAGAGGAGGAGTTGCTCAAGGATTTGGAAGAGAGTGTCCAAGATAAAAATGCCAACACCCTGTTTTCCGTGAAACTAGAAGAGGAGCTATCAGTGGAAGGGAACACAGACATCAATGCCGATCTGAAAGACTGAGAGCAAAGTATTATTTTCATTCAACAGTGCCACCGGTGTTTACTAACAACGTGAAAAGTCCATCTTGTGTTCGCTCAGAAAACCTTTGTTGTTCATTGTTTGGCCAACCTTCAATCTTCAGAAACTTGCACAAACAGGAAAGTTGGGAAGGAAAGTAAGGACTGCACTATGTTTAAACGCCTTTGTTGTAACACTGCTGGGCAGCCCGGGTGAAGCATTTGCGGACTGTTTGATATTAAAAATTTTTGTTCAAGGGATGCACCCAAGTGTGTTCCCAGTAAGCATGATACCAGAGAGGGTTTTTTTTTTAAGTTATTATTATTCTGGAGCCTCAAACAAGCATTATAATTTCTGTGATTATGATTTCCTTTTCTTTAACTATTTCTGTAACACTCCACACTGATCTTTGGAAAATCGCCCCTTATTTTAAAAAATAAAGAAAAAAAAAGAGTTTGTTACTCTATTGTATGTTACAAAAGAACTATAGACTGTGAATGCAGTTTAAAGATGACATATGCCAACAAATGCCTTGTACTATAATGGCACTGCCGTAATTCAAATTTGTTTTTATTTTGGAAATAAAAGTTCACTGTAATTTTTTTTTCATTCTCATTGTTACATGATTTTTTTTAAAGAAAACAACAAAAAAAGGAAAAGAAAATGTGAAACACAATTTAGTCCTCATTATTTATTTGTAGACCCTGCCGCATCTTGTTGTAATTAATTTTTTGGAAGTTTCCGTTAAATGTAATATTGCTTCTCTTGTTACCATTACTGATTCTTTTCTATTTATAAATGTATTTTGATGGGCAGTAAAACAAAGTGTCTTAAAAGTTTTAAATAGAGAAAATGTGCTTTACACAGTTGCCTATAAGAAGTGCTCTATGTTATCCAAGCAATTCATACTATAAGCTTCACTCTTACTGTTGTATGCAATTTTTACTATCATGCAAATAAGCTTAGGTAAATAAAACTAATAGATCACCTTAGAAAATTATGCAATTAATGTGAAAATAATTGATGTTTGCAATGTGTCTTCCTTTGGTTTACAATCAATTTTAAACCTAAATCTGTATAAAATTTCTGTATAAAGGTGTATTTCTTTTTTTTTTTTAATGAGTTTCATGGCTATGAAAACACCAGCTATTTTGTTACAGCTGGCTGTTTTTATAAGTGTATCACAATTTTCTTTATGCAGAAATGTTCTGATTAGGAGTGGTTATTGACTGTAACTACACAATTAAAACTGTTTGTATGGTATGACACGGCAGGGTTTGTCTGCTTATGTGAAGTAACTTTAACAAAGAGTCCACAATGGCCCTTTCAGTTAGGTCCATGTTAATGTTTTCTTGATGATAAGTTTGTTGATTTTTAAAAAGAGCAACTTGAAAAGTCACTTGAAATACTGTAAATTTAAATACGGACAACGCACTCATTTTTAAATAGGCATGAAAATTCACAATGAAGATGATAATCTGTTTTTGGTTGACATTTTGCTTAATGAACAGAGATAGGACAGTCAGAAGACTAACAAGTATCTTTTCTGACAGTCACGCTCTTAAAAGGAATTCACCTGCTCTTACTATACAATCCTTCAATTAAGCAATACTTTTCCTTAAGCTGAGGTGTATTTTTAAAGGCCATTAATAGTAACATAAAATATGTAGAGGAAAAAATGGACTTTCTGTGTAAGAACCTCCTTACTAAGTATTGTATTTTTTATTACAAGTTATAAGTGAAGAAAGTTCCTAATCCTGAGCTCATTTGACTGCATATGTCATAACTACATAAAGAAAATAAGAAGAACATGCCTGGGATTTAAACACCATCTTCAAGATTCTTATGAAACCTCCGTACATTTAGCCAGGATGTAAAATAAGCTGTGCTAATAGTCACAAAAAGGATTGAAGCCAGTGCTAGGGTTTTGAGTGGGCTGGGTTTTTTTTTTTCCTTTTAAACATATCTGTCTCATCCATTCTTTTTAAGGTTCCTTAGCTGTTGGTGTGGGTATTCAGTGTTCTGCAGCCTGCCTCCTCGGCTAGCCATTACCTTAGCCTCAGTGAGCTTATTGGGAAGCATCAAAATACCTGAGATGCTTTATTTTGAACTTTTATATCAGCTAAAATGGAATCATTGAAAACACCCAATAAAGCTTTAAAATTCTGTTTTCTTTTTACACCCCCCCCTCCCCTGCCGAGGGTGGGGGGTGCTTAGAACTCAGGGCCTGCTTGTGTGCTGTCCTTTTTCCCTCATGGCTGGTGCTCTACTACTTGAGCCACAGCTTCAATTCCAGCTAGTTGCAGATAAGAGTTTCATGGACTTTCCTGCCCAGGCTGGCTTTGAAATGAGTTCTTCAAATCTCAGCTTCCTGAGTGGGTAGGATTACAGGCATGAGCCACCAATGTCCAGCAATTCTATTTACATTTGAAGTACAGCAGAGCTGTAGGCTGAAGGCTGCTATTCATTGTAAACTAGTTTCTAATTCACTAAGTGAGAAAACAACTGTAAACTTCCTTGTTTTGCTGAATTCCGAAAAGTAATCATTTGAGCCAGAGGAATTTGAATCAAGTAAACCAGATTTTAAGTAGTAAAATAGAAATGCCATTTGCTTAAAAAGCTATTTCCTCAAATTTAAAAGACTGGAGACACCATCAAATAGAATTGATGTCTCTCTTTTTACCTTTTTCACCAGCTCAGCACTGAACGTAAGGTGTCAAATACATAGGAAGTTTAATCATTTGGGGGAGGAGAAATTGGTTTGGAAGTGACATTTTCAATGAAATGGTGAGTGTGTGTTGGAAATCATAATTTTGCAAGTAAAATTCTCACATCTTTTAGCTTTTAAAGGTCAGCGTGGTTTTACCAACTTAGTAGGAAGTATGTTAGTAAACAACGTTGGTCTCACTGGAGTGAGCAAAATTGTTTTCAGGGAAGATGGTTCATTGTGAAAAAGACGTGCCCAGATGATCTTCTGTACCCTACCCCATGGCATTGCCTCCCATGCCAGCCCTCCTTTGGTTCCTGTGACCATGGTAAAATTCCTCCAACAGGCTTCATTGTGTCCAAGTATTTCAGAGACAGTTAAAAGCTGGGCATGACATAGTGTTTCGAGCTCTTAAGACCTTAGCAGAGTCAGGTAGTTTACAGGTAATATTCAACCTTGTACATCTGAATCTGTCACAGATTTTTTCACTCAGCACTTTGCCACTAATTTGTATTACACTCTGTGGCCATATAATACTTGCACATTGTGCAAAAAATAATGTTGATAGTATCTTCTTGCCACATAATGTGCAGAGTTGACACAACCTTTGAGAACCAAGGTAACTAAATATGTGTGCCCTAGTTGTGTGGCATGTGGTAACTGATCTGTACATACCATGTAGAAAATGTGTATTGATTAGCATTTAGAACTAAGGAATCCTGAGCTTAAGAATTCTTTCCCCCCAAGTAGTCATATCTATACCCAACTGTGCTTATCTAAAATACATAGAGTGAATAGAAAAACCATTAAGTGCTTCAAGATTGATTTACAATGAGTATTCCACACATTCCATTATTAAATTCCCCCTTATTCCCTATTGTTCATATTTGGCTGATATGAAGGTCCTTGATTGTCACAATATTTTCAATAAATGATATATTCTGAACTGCCTGGTGATATTTTCAAAAAGTGCAATTAAGTGCATGCCTGTAATATAGCTAATAGAAATTAGAGTATTGTGTTCAAACCACCCAGAAATTTGCATGACAGTGTGAATGCCAAGAGGGCCAAAATATCATAAAATATGAGAAAATACAGATACTGACCTCTCCGTTACAAGTAAATATTTTAGATTTGACAAGGGTGTATTATGGATTCATGCATGCCTTTTGACAACAGCCGAACTACAACACCAATATGCACATTTTAATAAAATATAAAGTACCCTTATTAAGGAAATGTGGTAGAAGATATGTCTAGAATACTATACCTGTTTAACAACACCATATGCTAAATAAAACAGTTTGGAATTAATGTTTAAAAGATGAACAACATTTTTAAGCCTTCCTTAAGCTGATTACCCTTCACATCTCCCAGTTTAATTTGATTAAAAAAAGCACTATGGACATGTTGAATTGAAACCCCTTTGTACAACAACTTAAAGGTTTTTACAAAAAGCATTTCCAAAATCAATTCATTGCATTGGCATTGTGCATTTAATTCCTTTTTCCACCAGCTATTTCCAGCTTACAAATAGACCTCCTATGACCAAAAACATTTGACATAGGCTCTGTTCTCTCTGACGAAGGAAAGCAGTAGAACTGTATATTTGTTGCCTTGCAAAGAAAACATTTTCAGGGAAACTCTAGAGTGACATAATCTGCACTAAGTTAAATGGTGATTGGTATTCTTTACTTTTGCTGGATCCAAAATCTATTTCAATAGGTTTCGGGACAGGGACAGAATCATTCATTCATGCTGCTAACACCTTGCCAAAAAAAGATGTCCATTGGCTGCTCTGACTTCACTCTCTCTCTGAAAAGCACCAATATTACTTGCTATGGGAGAATTAAAGTTCCAGTATTTAAGTACACCCATGAAAGAAGGCATTGCGTCTGTAGTACTGTGATACAAATGAATGTTTTTCCAGGGTGTAAACCTATTGAGCCATACCTTGATGTAGGAACAGGTTTCACCACTGCACCTGTTACCAGTTCTAATTTCCAAGTCATTGTCTCATCAGATCAAGTACAAAGATGTCCTGCCTTATCAGGCCTCTTGACTGGCATTGCACTCAGATGTGTTTAAAATAATCACAAATAATAGTCATTGGATGCTTCATGTTAGAAGGCCCTAACATAACGTTCTTTAAAGCTGTCCATTTCACTATGAGGTACTTCAGATGGGCGCTAAAATTCTCACTTCAAAACCAAGAAAGAAAGAAAGAAACTGTGACTAAAAGAAAAAAAAGGAAATAAAAAGGCAAATGGGTGAACTGACTTTTTCTGCTGTCAAGTAGTCATATAATTCTTAAGCCCAAGTTTTCTATCTTCAAATTTATGTTCCTGTTTTCTCCTTAATAAGAGCTTTCGCCAATTCAGAAAGAACTGCTTGCAACTCAGAGTTTTCAGAAATACACAGCATATATTTTGCTAATACGAAAATGTTGACAACCCAAATCAAGTGAAGAAATGTTCCACCATGAAATACTCATCCTAAAATTTTGCTATCCTGTTATAATGTGTATACATACTAAGTATTATCCTAGCACACAAATTTATAATGAACTTTTCAAATGCACACAAAAAGTAGAAGAAATGCCTTCTGTGGGTTCATCACCCAGCTCAACAAGTGTAATATCTAGCTTAAAGTATTAATTAATATTTTTGTATTCATATTTGAAAAACTCATTAACATTAAAATAAAGGATCTATAAAAATCCCAGTGGTTCAATGTTTTTGCCCATAATAATGTGATGACATCTTAATTTTTGCAAAGTAATGATTTTCTAATTTCCATCAAAACTTGAAGTTTTTTTTCAGCACCCTTTGAGAATTTTCAAAAAGCCAAGTTTTAGAAAGAGAACCTGTGAGAATACCGCAAATATTTGTAACATAAAAAATAGAAACAAACCAGTCTTTCTTTATTTATAAACAATACGTGCTTTCATATCATTGTTGAAAGTAAAGTACATAATTTCCAGTTATGCATAATAAAATATGTAATTAAGCAACATTCCATGGTGGATTAAAGAATTAAAAGCTTCAGGTGCAGGAAAGAATTCATTGGCATTTTCTTTTTCAAGGTGGTATTTTGAGGTGTTACTTTTCATTTTCCTTTGACATCCTATAACAAATAAATAGACAGAAACAGGTGAGAAAATGAGAATATGAAGTCTTGGCTCTACTACTGTAGACTTGCAAATCATAGTAAGGGAGGATTTTTGCAACATGCCTAGCCAGTCCAAATGGAAAAGGACCCAAATCTTTGCCTGAGGAGAAAACAAAACAAAACAAAATCTCAAAACAAGAATTTATGTTCCAAGAAATGGAAATCACATAAGAAAAAGTTGACTGCATTTGATAATTCCTATATTTCAAACTACATTATATGAATTCACATGCCAATTAATAGTCTGTTAAGTTTATTTCTGTTAAGCTTGTTTTTCAAATGAATATATACATTTAATTAACAATTCTGTGCTATAAATACTGAAGTTCACAGAGGCATCTGGCATTTATCCTATTTTTTTAAAAAAAGATAATCAAATAAAATCAAACCACTCAGTATCATAATGTGTCAAAATAATCCTGAAAAAAATTATCCTGCTTAGCTTTGGAGAATAAAACAATGTTAAAGAGATGCAATTCTCCATTGTTTCCAGTACATATACTTCTTCATGTAATTCTTAAATTAATTATAATCAACCATATATGCTAAAGTAAATCACTATTACATACTTGTTTTACTCAAATTCTGTACAGAAATATATTAGTGATGAATGAATGAATGATGAAGGAATAGATGAATGAGGTGTTAGATATAAAGAATGGAATGTTCCATGGACAACCTTCTTGGTGATATCGTTAAACAAATATGAAGAGCCTTCTGATAGTCATTAAAATACCTCAACTGATAGTCTTGTTGAAAAGTACTATGTACAACATATTACTAAGAGAATCTAATAAGCCATTCACATCCAGTACCATAAAATAAAATATAAAGAAAACAAATTAATGTAAAAATTGGACAAACAATACCACCAACTGAAAGGTAATCTGGATGCATAGAGATGCATGAACTCCTGTAACAACTTGCTAGGGGAGACTACCAACGTTACTGATGTATCATTGGTGTATAATAGCTGTACCTATTTAATTAGAGTACAATTTGATATATGTGGCATATGCATGTCAAAAGTCTATATGGCCGCCTAAACACAAACACTAAACAGGGAATTGGAATGTCTATGTAATTTCCCTGTGCCCTTCTGCAATGGTTCCTACTTTTCTCATTCGCATCTGTCACCATCCCCATAAATCACTGGACTGCTTTCAATCATTGTAGACTCATTTGCATATTCTAGAATTTTCTGAATAGAGTCATGCTGAATATACTCTAATTATTCTAATAGTCGTCCTCATGTTCATTCCTTTTGCCCTTGCCCATTTCCTTGTGTGGACATGGTGCAATTTATCCACAAAGTGCTGATCAGTAGTTGGGTTGTTTCCAGTTTGGGGCCATTATGAGTAAAAATTATATGAATATTTATATATGAGCCTTTGGATATATGCTCTCATTTCTCTTGGGTAAATTCTTAGGAGTAAAATAATTGCCTATCAATGGCATAGTGTTGGGTTTGTAAAAAACTGACAACCATTTTCTAAGTCATTGTCCTATTTTATAGGACACCAGCAGTGTGTGCATTCCTATTGCTCTTACTTTCTTGCCAACACTTTATAGGGTTAGTCTGTTCAGTTTTAAATATTCTTATAAGTATCTGAGGATAACTCCTTCTGAGTTTCATGTCACTCTTCTTCATGAATTCTATTTCTTTAACTGATTATATTTTTCATGTGGTGATTTGCAATTCATATTTCTTTTTGACATATCTAGTGTTTTGTCCATTTTTATTGGATCATTTATTTTTTATTGGATTTTGAGTGTCCTTTATATATGTGTGTGTGTGCATGTGTGTGACTTACAAATGTTTCTTCCATTTATGGCTTATATTGTCATTCTCTTAGTATTTTCATTGAAGTATAAATATTTTTATTTTAGCAAACTCAATTTTTTTAAATGTCTTCGTTTCCTTGGTTTCCGTGTGTGTGTGTGTGTGTGTGTGTGTGTGTGTGTGTGTGTGTGTGTGTGTGTGTGTGTGTGTGTGTGTGTGTGTGTAATGGAATTGTTCTCTTTATTTCCTTCTCCATCTATTTGCTGTTGGTATATAGGAAAGCTACTGATTTTTGTGTATTGATTCTATATATCATTCTACTTTGCCAAATGTATTTATCAGGCCTAGAAGTGTGGGATAGAGGCTTTAGGGTCCTATAGATATAAAATTATGTCATCTGAAAATAGAGATAATTTAACTTCTTCCTTCCCTGTTTGGATCACTTTTATGTCTTTCTCTTGTCTTATTGCTCTGGCTAGGCTTTCTAGTACCATACTGAACAGGAATGGAAAGAGTGAATGTCCTTGTTTTGTTCCTGATTTTAGAGGAAATGGTTCCAATTTTTCACCATTTAGTATGATGTTGGCTGTTGGTTTGTTATATATAACCTTTGTTTTATTGAGGAATGTTCCTTCTATTACTAGTTTCTCCAGAATCTTTAAAATAAAAGGACGTTGGATTTTGGTAAAGAATTTTTCTTCATCTATTAAGATAATCATGTGGTTCTTGTCCTTGATTCTGTTTACAAGTTGTACCGTGTTTATTGTTTTTTCATATATTGAACCAGTCTTGCATGGTTGAGATTAAACCCCCTTGATCGTGGTATATGGTGTTTTAGTTGTTGTTTTAATTAGTTGTTGAATTCAGTTTGTATTTTGTTGAGGAGTTTCGTATCTAGTTCATCAACAAGATGGGTTTGTAGTTTCATTTTTTTGTCGGGTCCCTGTCTATTTTGGGGATGAGTGTAATCTTGGTTTCATAGAGTAGGCTTGGTAGTGATCCCTCCCTTTCTATGTCATGGTAAAGTTTGAAGAGTATTGGTGTTAGCTTTCTTTTAAAGGCCTTATGAAATTCAACTGTGAATCTGTTGGGTAATGGGCTTTTCTGTTTTGGAAGGCTCTTTATTGCTGATTTGATTTCAGTATTTGTTATAATATATTTAGTTGATATCCTGTTGGCCTATTTTTGGTTGGATGAGGTTTTTAGGACTCTAACCCCTGAGCAACACCTCCAGCTTTCCCACTCGCCCCCCCCCCTTTTTTTTAAGATTCCAGTAGATTATCTGCACTATCATATCATCTTACTAGTAGAACATTTTTTGTATTTTTTTCTTTTCAAGCGAAATGCTTTTCTTTCTTTTATTTCCCAGAATATGCAGCACAATACTGAACAGAAATAATGAGAGCAGATAACCTTGCTTTATTCCTGTTATAAAGTGACCCTATTCTAAACCATTTGCCTTACAAATGCACTAATCTGTGCAAGGGATATTTTTCTTGATAAAACTGAGACACAAAGAATTTATGTAACTGGCCACAGTTGATACATCTTCCTGTTACCAGTCCAGATGCAGCTATAGTTTTATCACGCGACTCTGCTCTCTGCTGGTTTTGTACCACAGTGCATAACTTTACTCTCAGATCCTGACCAGGGCATCAGGCCAGTCCACAAAATCCTATTTGACCAAAATGAACTTGAAACACAGAAAGCAATAAGAGGAGAGTTATGTGAAAGAATGAGATGAGAAGCAAAAAAGAAGAGAAGCATGAAGCAATGTTAGAAGACAGCAAGGGCTGGGAAATCACTCAAAGGAAGAACATACCTTCTGCACATTTCTATGTTATGAGAAAAAGATTCTAGAAACCATCTCAAACTGACTTAATGATGTTAGAGACATTGCTTATTTATAAGCTTGATGCTTCCAATAAATGCCCTAATTTTAGAAAGAGAATGTATTTCTCTATATTAGAAGAGACAGAATGATAATTCCAATGTTCCAGATAAGGAATCAGCCAACTGTGGTTCATGGGCCAAGTCTGTCCTGCCATTTGTTTTATAGTTAAAGTTTCATGAGAACATAGCCAACCACTTCACTTTTTCTCTTCTTTGTGATGTGATAGGGCACCCTGTGACAAATGTGACTCCATCTTGGATATAGGACTACACTTCCACTAGTAGGACCAGTTCCTTGAGGTTTGGCATTTACAGGAAATATGTGCTCTGTGTACCCTAGAAATGGGGTCATAGAAACGGATTACACTTGCTTACAGACTTGTTCAGCTTCTGTAACTTCCTGCTTGGCTTGCACCTGCAGAAAAGAACTGTTAGTGACTTTCCACCCCTTAGAAAGGGCTCAGTACTGCACTTGGGGACCCGCTGACCCCGCGTAGTCACCAGGCAGCTAATACACTTTCTTTTGGCTATACTCTATGTCTATGTGGTCCTCTCTGTTAGCATAACTTACATTTTTGGAGGCCCCCAGTGAGATGCCCAGAGATTTAGATCCTGGACCTTGGGTTGTCTCGGCCAGCAGCCAGGGCACAGAAGAGGCTCGTGGGGCCAGACTCACAGGGCAGGTAACACCTGAACCTTCCAGGGCCCTAGAAACTCTAGCCACTGCTCCTTGGATGTCCCGCTGATCCCGACACTCACCCCCAAATTATTCACGACAATCGTAGAAAGTTGCCTGTTTCTATGAACCTTGAGGTAAGTCTGTTCTGTTTGGGGTGCCCTTTCTGTAGGACACTTAGGAGATACTGGATGTGACCGCAGACCCATGCCCAAGAGACCAAGTGAGACATCACCAGCCCCCTGTAACTTTGATTTAAGTCCTGGTGTGTAATTCTGACTCGAGTCCTGGTGTGCGTGAGTGGGGGCCGCCAAGTGTCTGTTCTGTCAACTGTTCCCATTGGTAGTTTGTTTCATTTGTGTTAATTTTCTTAATAATGGGAGGAGATTCGAGTTATCCTACTCCCTCCCAAGTTTATGCTCAAACATTTTAGAGATGGATTTGACAATGAAGCATATTATAGCATCCGTTTCTCCTCAGGAAAACTCCGGACCCTCTGTGAATTTGAATGGCCAGCATTCAATGTGGAATGGCAAATATGGAAACCTGGGACATCCAGATGGTATGGGAAGTCTGGCAAGTGGCCACTGGAAACCCTGGCCACCCTGATCAGGTCCCCTATATTGACCCCTTGTTTTTTATTGCAGACCACTCTATCTTGATTGAAAGCTTATACCCTTTCTTTGGGCACCCATGCTCTCTTAGTTCAACTGAAAAGGAGAAACCAAAAATGCCACCCAGGAGGAGGCTTAACTTTCTCTAGCCTATGCAGTCCAACAGTCCTAAACTGGATGCGCAGCGGCTGGGGATTCAGCAGGGAAAGACCAAGTTTCATCCACCTCGGGACTCCTCTCTCTCCCCCTTCCACATGTGGAGTGGCTCTGAGTACTGGGAGGAAGCCCAAGCCACTTCTATCCATGCCTTGAAGGAAGACCCCCTGCGGGAGCTCTGATGCCCAAGAAACCAATCCCTTTATGGTATATGTCCCATTCTCCACCAGTGGTCTTTATAATTGGAAAACTCAGAATCCCCCATTTACTGAGAAACCTTAGGCACTTGTGAGTCTCCTTGAGACTCTTTTACACAAATCAGCCCATGTGGGATGACTGACAGAAGCACCTGGCCACTCTTTTCATAGCTGGGGAACAAGACTAGATCAAGCTAGAGAGCAGGAAGATTGCTTTGGGGACCGGGACAAAAAAATCTTCCAGACAGGGATGCTTGTTTGAGACATGTTTTCCCTTCAGAGATGCCTGCCTGGGACCCCAGCACTGACCAACATAAGGAGAAACTGGACAACTTTGGTCAGATTCTGTTAGGGGGGGGATGAAGGCAGCTGCCAGGAGATCCACAAACCTCTCTAAGGTGAGCAAGGTGATTCAAGAATCCCAAGAATTGCCTGCTGGATTTCTGGAGCACCTCCTGGAAGCCTCCAGGGTCTATACTCCAATAGACCTGGATGTTCCGGAAAACCAATGAACAATAAATATTGTTTTTGTCATGCAGTTAGCCTCAGATATTAGAAAAGTTGCAGAAATTAGAAGTGTTTGAAGGTGAGAATAAGTCTCAGTTGTTGGAGATTGCCCAGAAAGTCTACAATAAGCATGATTCATCAAGAGGATAGGTAGAAAAGAAGTTGGATAAGGTTGTCATAGCAGTCTTCTGGGAGACAGATGGGGAGAGATTTAAAGGAAAAGACAAATACCAATGAGGAAAAAGAAAGCAAGACAAGGACTAATGTGCCTATTGCAAACAAAAGGGTCACTGGAAAAATCAATGTCTAAATAGAAGGAAGCAAGAGAGATGACAGTCTTCCAACTTGAGGAGGTATAACAGGGCAGGGCCTCCATCCTGCTGAACCCCCCAGGAGCCTAGGGTGACAGCAAAAGTTGGGGGCAAACTGGTTGAGCAGTCCACACTGTACTAAAGAAGCCCAAAGACAGCCATTCAGGGAGTGGCTTTGTTTGGAAGAATGGCTTTGTTTCCATGGACCACTTCTCCAATGGTAGACCTGGGACAGGTGGCATAACTCACCTCTTTCTTGTTATACTCGACTTCCTATATCCCGTGATGGGTAGAGACCTCCTTCGGAAACTGGGGGCTACCATTTCCTTTGGGGAATCAGAGACTCGGTTAACCCTAAGCAGAGGCCAGGCCACAATCCAAATCTTGGTGAACTGCCCACTATCTGAGGAATATCGCCTAGAGCCCAAACCAGTTCTTCGCAATATTCTCCAGCCCTCAGAGTATCTGCATCTGTTGCAACAAATGTTTCCCCAAGTTTGGGCAGAAAGCAACTCACCTGGCCTGGCTGCCCACCAACCTCCAATTGTTGTTCAGTTATGGAGCTCGGCCACCCCTATCAGAGTGAGGCAGTAGTACCCTATGAGCCTAGAGGCGAAACAGGGAATTGCAGTCCACATAAACCAATTGAGGGAAGCAGGAATACATGTCCCATGTCATTCACTCTTGGAATACCCTGTTACTACCAGTCTTGAAGCCCAGATCCCAGGCAGATCGAGACTGTACATCCTACAGTCCTGAGCCCTTATACGCTCCTGAGCCTTCTTCTGCTGAATCTATACAGTACTGGATCTCCCTGCTTCTGGCACCTGTCATTCAACCCATCTTTGCCTTCGAATGGACTGTCCCTGAGGGAGGATACACAGGCCAATCAACCTGGACCAGATTGCCTCAGGGGTTTAAGAACTCTCCAAACTTGTTTGATGAAGCCTTAAGTGATGAGTTATTGGAGTTCTGCCAGAGATATCTGAAAGCACTTTAGTCCAATATGTAGATGACCTCATAGCTGCCTCTGACACAGAAAAGAATGCAGAAAGACAACTGAAGGACTGTTGGAGACCCTTCAGGCCTTGGGTACTGAGTTTCAGCAAAGAAGGCCCAGCGCTGTATGCCCCGTCACCTATCTGGGTTATTACCTGGAAGGAGGAAAGCATACCCTCTCCAGGAGTTGCATCTCAGCTATTTTGCAGATTCCCCACTCTAGAAAACAAGAAGCAGGTATGAGAATTTCTGGGGGCATTTGGTCATTGCTGCTTGTGGATTCTGGAGTTCGTTACAATTGCCAAACCCCTGTATAACAGTCTAGGGGAACACAACCTTTGGAGTGCACTGAGGCAAAACAAAAGGCTTTTGAGACACTAAAGAAGGCCCTTGTGTCTGCACCAGCCCTGGTCCTACCAGATATGGCGAACCCTTTTCACTTATTCCTGGATGATCAAACAAGGATGTGGGTTTTCTGTATAAAAGGAGCCCTGAGAAAAGGCTCAGCACTGCACTTGGGGACCTGCTGACCCAGTATAGACCCTGGTCGGCTAATAAAGACTTGCTTCTGGCTGTGTCCATGTGATCCTCTCTGGTGGCATACCTCATAACAGTGATGGTTTTATCCTGCAGATGAAGAGTACAAGTGATTTTATGAAAGAAGCCATATGGCCCTTCAGCCTATAATATTTACTCTTCGGCCCTTTACAGAAAATGTTTGTCAGCTTCTTCCCTAGTTAATCTCTGTCTAGCTATGGACAGGTAAAGAATGAAAACAATGTTCTAACCTGTTCATGCCTGCAACCCAAGCTACTCAGAAGAGAGAGAGATAGAAAGATCACCGTTTAAGGATAACCTGGAAAAAAATAGTTAAAGGATCTTATCTCAAAAACAAGCCAATATAGTAGTTTCCATTTGCAATTCCTAACTATGTGGGAAGACTAGGTAGGAAGATCACAGTCTGAGTTTAGCCCTGGGCAAAAACAACATGAAACCTATCTGAAAAATAACAAAAGCAAAAAAGGACTGGAGCACGGTTCAACTAGCAGAGCAACTGACTAACCAGAGCAAGATCTTGAGTTCAAAGCCCACTACCAACAAAGGAAGTTGGGGTAAGGAGATAGAATTAAACAGTGGCTTAGGTCACCACAAAGTAAAAAAAAATGATCTGAATAATGAGTTTAGTATTTTTGAGAAGGTTGAACATATATTAACCAGAAACCCCTTTTGTTCTTGGTTCAACATTTCACTTGATGTGCATAAAGAACCAGAACCTAGTCCATTCAGCCTAAGAGGCTAAGACCAAAGATCTAACACTCTGAAACTCCTCAGCAAATATTCTATGAAATATATATATATATATATATATATATATACACATATATATATATATATATATATATATAATGTAGAAACTTCACTCCTTCTTGATAAACTCTAGAAGTGTTAATATTCTTGGCAAAATTATTTTTGCACTAATTGCCATATCCATCTGCTCTGTGAGATTGATGAGACCCACCGTGAGAACATTTGCTGTCTCCTGCAATCCTACTTCCTGGCCCAGGAGAAAGCTAGAGCTCGTTTATTTTTATCCAGAGAAGGATGCCCTACTGACAACTACACGCTTGTCCTTGGAGGATTTCGGATGAAATCAGCATTTGGCTTGATGGTCCTTCGGGAAATAATTGAGTCTAGAGAGAGTTTAAGTGAAGTAAGCCAAAACTGTGGGGGATTAAAATGATTCCTTCCTATCCTGAAAACACCTACATTTCGCAAGGGGTGTTTCTGCAGCCAGTGGTTGGGTGCTGTGTCCTAGAGAAATGTTCTCCTGATCTTTGGAGAGCCATGGAGGAACAAAGGGCTCTGCCTTGTCAATATCAATTCTGGCTCAGGAATTCTGTCGAGACTGACTAATACTGTTGGGTGTCTAAGGAAATGCAGCTGCACAGACTGATTCAATCTGGATGGCACCCAATATTTATTTTAATTTTATTTATTATTTGCTAAAAATACTGCTAGCACAATAACCTCTGCATGAAAAAGAGGGAGAACGTAAGAAAAATTTATAATAAAATTTTTCCCCCAGAATAGCAACAAGCATCTGCAATGACAATCTTCCTCCCAGATCTTACTGGACTGCCATGTTGAACAGTCTCTCTTGATCTTGAGTACGCATAGGACAATGACCTACACAGAACAAACAATTTGACTTTACAGATCAAATGTGAAAGCAAAAACAAAACAGCCAACACCTGGGTCAGGTGACAGTGGCTCACATCTGTAATTCTAGCTACTCAGGAGGCAGAGACCTGGAGGACTGTGGTTGGAAATCAGCATAGGAAGATAAAAGTCTGCAAGACTATCTCCAATTAACCAGCAAAATGCTGGAATAAAGTCAAGCTCTGAGCAAGCCCTGGTAATTAGCATGATAAACAAACAAACAAAACAAACCTGTCTCTGTAAGTTCTACAAAATGAATCTGGGGAGCACTGCACTTAACAGCATTTTCAATGTGCTAGGCAATGCCAGTTTAAAATCACCATGGCTCTTTAAAGAAGTCATGAAAGCAAGAGTTCTATATTCTTCTCATTCCATTGAGGCCTATGCAGAGCGGAGTGTCCACAGGACCAGAGAGAAGTAAGAATAAACAAGATGATACCTGAAGTGCTTAGGATGCTAAACTTGTACATTCTGAAAGGATTTTACTTTGTTCCAAGACTTCTTTCAAGTCTTTTGGTTTCTTACTTTGGGTGGTAAAATGCTTCATTTATGAAAACATGGTACTAAATTAGAAGATGACTACTTGTCTTCTAGTGTTTTTATGTGGCAACATTATCAAGACTACCTTTGAAGCTCTTTTATTTTGTTTTACATATTCACAAAACCTCCAAACCTAAAAACCCTTAAATTTGACAAGAGTTCTCAAAATGTTTGGTCTCAGGATTTCTTTTCAGTTTTTGTTTTTTTTTTTTTGCTTCTGGGAAAGAGAGTAGTTGTACTTTCCCTTAGTCCTCCTGTTGAATACATCTAAATTCCTGAATATTGTTTATAAAGCAAACACTAGAAAATAGAATGTTGACAAAATAGATGGCAGATCAGCTACAAGCCTCAGAACCAAGGAAGAATATAGTGAAGTTCCCTGGGTTTTCCTATCCCTCAAGTATCCCTGACTTTGGAGTTAAAGAAGCTACCAATCCATAGACTGGGTGTAATGGAGCACTCCTGACATTCCAGGTACATTTGAAGTGGGATGATTGTGGGTTAAGGCCAGATTGGATTAAAAAAGTACAAGAGCCTATCTGTTTTTATTACCTGATTTATATAACTGTACTCCTCTATACATCACCTTTATAATAAAATTTAAATAAAAAAGAACCTATCTGAAGAATAACTAAAACAAAAAAATGCTTTGGAGTCATGGCTCAATTGGTAGAGTGTTTCTCTAGTAGGACAAGATGCAGAGTTTCAAATCCCTATTGCCAAAAAGAAGAAAAAAAGAAAGAGGAGGAAGAGGAAGGAACTGAGGAAGAAGGAAGAAGGTATCAATCCAGAGCGCCAACCAATGGATATAGACCAAATAAATTCCCCCAACCCTGCTGTCCTTAGAAAATCAGCATCACAAGAGACCAAACTATTAGACAATAACCACCCTATTCCATCCTAGCAACGTGGGAAAAGAAGGGGCACTTCCTCTACCCAGAAAAGATTAGGGAGCCTAGATTTCTACCTTGAAGAAACTGTCCTAAGGGACCACAGTATCCCAAAGGTGGTGTTGAAGGAGGCCTGTTAGTCAGAACTCTCTCATCCCTACTCAGTGGTGACAAAGTAACACAGCATATACATTCTATGTTTTGTAGACTCTGGAAAACGATACTGAATACTGGTAACAGAACAAGAGTAAATAAGTCACATAATATCTCATTGTTATTGCAAGTGTTGTTTTGACTTTGCAGACCCATAAAAAGGTCTTGAGCATCCCCGCAGGTTTCCAGATCACAGTGGGAGAACCACTGAACAAGTTCATTCATCACTCCAACAGTGCCTGCAGTATGTGGAGTATTTACTCACAATTGCTTATCCCATGTGCTCATATTTATATCTACAGCCACAGCCAAGGGCATTCTCCTGACCCCCTACCTCTACCCCTTAGTTTTGGGGCTTGTTTACGTGATTTTCTTTGGCCAGTGGAATGTGAACCAACTTGAAGATGAAGAGACTTCAGATATATACTTCCCTTCAGCTGAAGCCCTGTAATAAACGAACTAGGAACAGGCCTGAGTCCAACGCACAGGGAGGAACCAAGCTGAGCTGAACACCCAGACTGAAGCAGAGCCCAGCTGAGCCCATCCTAGATCAGCTGATTCCACAGACAAACTGCAGACTCATGACTGTAAGAATAAAAATAATTTATTGTTGGAAGCTTCAATTGTTGGCTTGGTTTATTATACAGCATTACTGTGACAATGACCAACTAATTAGGGCCGAAACTTTGTCAGCTGAACAAGAGGAAATGTGAAGAAGCAGAGATTCAGACTGGAGAAATAGAAAACAAATGGGCAATATGATAATCTTATTAAAAGAATTGCAACCATGAATCTTGTCTTGAATGAAGTCAGAACAAAAGAAAATTCATTACCAAACACAATCACAGCCCCAGTGAAACTGAAGACAAATTATTTGGTGGGAATAGTCATGAATGATGACTGAAAGAGATTGAGGCAGGAAGAAGACGTCTTTCCTTGCACTCAGAACAACCAAGGCTGAATCCTATCACAGACTTTTAAGAATTGGATAGAACAGCTCAAAATGCCCCTCCAGGGAGGGGAAGGTAGGCAGGGCTCTGTGTCCTTTAGTGTGTTCTTTAGTCCTTCATTAGTGGAGAGATGACTCTGGGTTTGTTCAATCTCTCTTCTTTTTTCAATTTATTTTTAGTTTTAGGGGGTAATTAGTTTTGAACTCAGGGCCTAGAACTTAATTAGCTTGTTTAGCTGATGGTCTACCACTTGATCCATGCCTCCAGATCTGCTTTCTGCTGGTTACTTTGGAGATGGAGTCTTGCCGACTTTTTTTCTGCCAAGGATGGTTTTAAACGTCAAGCCTCTAGATCTTCTCCTCCTGAGTAGCTAGGATTATAGCCCTGTTATGGTAACTATCTTAATATAACTTTATTGACATAGAGTTGCCATGCCTGCCATGGTATGATCCAGAGATGAGTGCCTTTAGAACTTTATAGAAATACTGATTTCTCAACTTCTGAAGATGATTCTTAAATCAACAAATTGTCAGGAGACTTAAGGATTGTAGATTGGGGTGCTTGACAGCCTAACTATAGGACATGGGAGAAACTTTGTTTTTTTCAGCATAGAAGAAAGGAAACCCTGGGCTTGATCAAAGTCAGACCTATATATAGCGTTGGATTTTTCATTCCATTCTGTTGTCCCAGACAAGTGTAGGGGCTTAAAAACATTGTATAGAACTTACCAGGACTTCTTAAACCATGTGTCAACAAGCCTGCAATGTATCCTTTTGAAGATCAGGCTGGAGTGAAGAAAAATGCTACAGAAATACAGAGAAAAATCTCTCTCCCAGAAACTTACCCTCAGATCTCTGTTTCTGAAAATGTTTTTGCAATAGTTAATTGTTTTGTAAAGCATGCAGTTCATTTGTTTCTTGTTTAAAATGACTAGGGCAGAATGGAAATTGTATTCACCAAACCAAGTACACTATTCAATCGACTCTAAACAACAGGCCTCCAGGATTTGAAATTTTTCTTTCAAACTTTTTATTGAAGGTAAATATACAAAACAAATTAATTTTCATTGCCAACATGCTAGAAAACATCTTTACCTCTGGGATTTAGACATGATGTTGACCTGATTTTAATCTGTTCCAGTTTACATTTTCACATTTAGAACACCTGTTCCACTGGAGTAGAGACTGCTGATTAGGAGACAAGTAAAAAAGTTAAGGAGGGCTAAATTGAAGAGAACTGAATTGCAAAAAGTGTTATCTTGAGACATACTGGAGTTAAACTGGAAGTCAGTACAGAAATGTAATAAGAAAAGGTCAGAATCCAAGGTAAATAATTAGTTATGAACACTTCTTAGGTAAATAAAGACATCTCAAAAGATTATAGAATTTTTTTTTTTTTGGTCCAGTCGTGGGGCCTGAACTCTGGGCCTGGGCCCTGTCCCTCAGCTCTTCAGCTCAAGGCTAGCACTCTACCACTTGAGTCACAGCGCCACTTCCGGCTTTTTTCTTTTTGCTTATGTGGTGCTGAGGAATGGAACCCAGGGCCTCATGCATGCAAGGCAAGCGTTCTACCACTGAGCCACCTTCCCAGCCCTATAAAAATTTTTTTAAAGTCAGGGTTTCCCTATGTATCCCAGGCTTCTCTTGATCTTACAATCCTGCCTCCGATTCCCAAGAGCAGGAATTACAAGCATGTAATTCTACTCCCAGATTTAGAATTTTATCTTATTTTGAACAAATGCATACCCAGTAGCCAAAGTAGGATTTAGAATAAATTTCTAGTATTAAATACTATGATCAGATCTTTACATATAATCCAGCAGCCAAGACAAGGTGGATAAATACTTCAAAATTCACAAGCTCATCTAAAATGAGTAATCTACAATACAACGATATGTTGCAGTTCAATACAGTAAGATGATCTTAGTTCACCATGACGGTGTTCAGTAGTTTGGCCATGGTCAACAAGACAGACTGTGAGCAATGCTAAAGAGATCCTTTGTGGAGGAGGCTACAATGCTTGATAAGAAATGTACTCATTATCTCGCCCATGTAATTGTAACCCCTCTGTACAGTATTTTCACAATAAAATAAATAAATAAATAAAAGAGATCCTTTGTGTTTCTTTCTGTTCAATGGACAAAGTCACACTGTGGTTGAATGATTTGAACAGACATCTTGAGGAGGCTGAAACAAATGCAAGCGATATCCAGAATATCCTGTGTGTGTGTGTGTGTGTGTGTGTGTGTGTGTGTGTGTGTGTGTGTGTGTGTGTACTATTTTCCTGTTCCCATGTGATAGTGGCTACATCTTAAAATAATAACCAAAAGTTTACTAGTCAAAGGATTCCCTAAAAATTAACAATATGATTTGACATAATGGCATTATTTACCATTGAATCTAGGATTACTTATAATTTTTTCTGATTTTGTTATCAGTAATTTTTCATAAAGCCTAAAATACTATTTGTAAAGAGATCTAATAGCTGAAAATAGTCAGGTAGGTAATTTGATTCACCATTTTTGTCTTAATAATAAGTTCCTTGACTTACATGATTAGTTGGTTACATGGTCATTTTTCCCATTCTACTTGAATGTTAGACCTCTTTTGAAAGGAGCATCTAATACAATTTGTGTTTCACACAGAGTTTGTGTTTTATAAAACATTTTTTTAGATAAAGTTGTCTATCAGAAAACAGAAGGCCAGAGAGATTAGCTAAGATTCAACATAATAGCTCAGTGCCAATGGCTCAAGCCCATAATCCTAGCTATTCAGGAGGCTGAGATCTAAGGATTGCAGTTCAAAGATAGACCAGGCAAGAAAGTCTGTGAGAGCTGTATGTATCTCACTTAATAGGAAACAAAAACAAAAAAACAAAAACTGGGAGTAGAGCTGTGGCTCAAGTGACAGAGCTCTAGCCTTAAGCAAAATGTTCAGAGACAGTGGGACAGTGCCTAGGTCCTATGAGCCCCAGGATCAACACACACACATTACAGAGCTAATTTGTGACAGAAGCCCGCCCAGAATATATACCTAATTTTCCAATAATAGAACTCCTACCCAAATCTCCTTTACTGTTTTGACTGAGGTTGACTGCTATCAAAAGTTCCCAGTGATAAGACAATTCCAAGAATACATTCTACTTGATATTATCCTTCCATTGAGACAGTGATTAAAAACATGTCAGAGGGAAAAAAAAAGAGGTGTGAAAGAGTGAGCAACAAACCTCGGGATGGATACTGACTCTGACTCTTGGCACTCTGAGCTCTAGTGTGGATATTGTGGAAATCAGTGCTGAAGAAAGGTATGTGTGTAGATTGCTAGCACATTTTGTTATGATGCCAGGATGTACTTAACATAAAACTACTAGAAAGTCTTACAAAGACATTCATAAAGACCTGTCCAAGTGAGAGAATAATTTTTCTTAGCCAGGTACCTGTGGCTACTCAAGAGGCTGAGATTTGAAGATTACAGTTCAAAACCAGCCCAGGCAGAGAAGTCTACAAGATTAACCATCAAAATTCTGGAAGTAGAGCCGTGGCTCAATTGGTAGAATGCCAGGCTCGAACCAAAACACTAAGGGAGAATGCACAGGCTCAGAATTCAAGCCCTAGGACTGATACACAAAAAATTGCTTTTTTATTCTATATTTCTTTAATTTTTACTATAAAATATTTCCATATATACATATATATCTGCTTGATAGAATTATCTGATGAGCCCTTAATGTATTATCAAAATATTATTTATTTATTTATTTAATATAAATTGTCACCCAGAAAGGCTATAATAATTTCACTGTGTTTTGTATTTTGCTAACTTGAACTTATGATGAAACCATATTCAAATGCAAGGAAACAACCTAATTTACTTAATTTAAATATCCTAGATTCCCAATCAGGCTAACATGTTTTACAGAGTTCCATTATTGACCAATCTCTCTGTGAATGTTTTGCCCAAGTTTTTTTTTTTTTTTTAATTAGGGGTCTGGCATTTCCTTAATGATTTATTACATATTAAGGTTGTTAGGCCTTAGATTGCTAGAAAGGTTGCAAGTATTTTCCCTCTTTTTTTTTTTTGGTTGGTCATGGGGCTTGAACTCTTGGCCTGGGCATTGTCTCTCAGCTCTTCAGTTCAAGGCAAGCACTCTACCACTTGAGCCACAATGCCACTTCCGGTGGCAAGTATTTTCATTTTCCCAATTTTTTTTTTTTTTTGCCTTTTGACTTTTTACATGGCTCCTTTCAATCATTTGATCTTTAAATCTACATTTAGATCTTTATAGATAAAAAACTGAAATTTCATCTTATTGGGCTGATATAATAGCTGATTCTAAGAGAAACATTTTGGTATCATATTTTTTATTAAATATTCTACTAGCTCATATATTGAAATTATTTAAGGTATATTCCATTAATAATGTTGCAGTTCAAAGTATTGCTTTAAGAAAGTACCCCTATTTTCTTCCCTTAATTATTAGAATACCAGTTCATATTCCCAAGGTAAGCTTGTATTCTTGTCATCTTTATACTTGACTCATGTGTAATGCTGAGGTACCCAGGTCCTTGCCACTCGCATAAGTAAATGAATTTTCAACAGTTCAGAGTTCTTGTTTAGGTCTCTTTCTACCCAGGCTAGAATCCTTTTCTCTTTCAAAGCCTCCTGCTGGGAAATTCCAAAGGGATGAACTTTTTCTGGCATTACTGGTAACAATTATCTATAGTAATCTTCTTATCCAATTGCCTGACATGGTGTCCTGTTTTACAAGTTGTTTTACAAGTTGTGTGGATGCTCTGGTTGATACTGACAAACTTAATTATTTTCCATGGGTAACCACTAGGCCTGTCTCTTCTCCTACATGCTTTACTAGGGAGATATTTGTCTCTTAAAAATCCATTCTTGCCTGACAAGGTGTAATCTGTATTATTCATTACCCATCTATAATCTGAGTACTCAGATAGCTGAGGCAAGAGAATCTCAAATTTGGGCCTACTTGCCAAGACTCTGTCTCAAAAATAACAACAACAAAACAAGTTTTCTCCTGTTTTTGAAGCTCACTGTGGAAAGGTTTGCTTTCAGTGTTCTAAAGCTACCAAGTCTTCCATGTATACCGAAACAGTAGAAGGAAAGCAACAAGCCAGGCTCTGGTGGTTCATACCTATAACCCTAGCTACTCAGGAAGCTGAAACCTGAGGATTGAGGTAAAAAATCAGCACAGGCAGGAAAGCATGGGAGAGTTTCATCTCCAATTAACTAGCAAAAAAAAAAAAAAAAAGGATACAGGTGGACCTGTTGCAACAATGAGAAGTACAAGTTGTCATGTCGAAAACGAAAAGCTTTGGTGCGTGGGGGGTGGGGGGGAGGCTGGGAAGGGATGTGAAGGGTAAACAAAGGAGGAGGCTGCAATGCTTGATAAGAAATGTACTCATTATCTTGCCCATGTAATTGTAACCCCTCTGTACAGTATGTTTACAAAAAAATAAAAAAAATTTTAAAAAGGCAACCATGAAAAGGAAGGGGGAGGAGGAGGGGGATGGGGAGGGGAGGGGATACTCTCACTCTCACTCCAAGCCACATTTGATCACCTAGGAGCTGAAGACTTGTTTCTTCCAAGAGCTTCACAAAGCCCCCCATGAAAACAGTCATCTTATTTCTAGTTGCATCCTACAAAGCCAAACCTGGGCCCTAGGGCTCCTCTTCTGGAGCTCTCCTCAATTCTCCTCATCTTGGGGCGATTTGACCCTTCTCAACTACTCCCCAATTGACGGTTCCAGAGAAGGCCAACCTGATGCCGGTTGGTGGCTTGAGAAAGAATATTGTTGCTACCAATGGCTGCCTGGATCCCAACTCAGACAGATAATATCCCTTTACACTTATTAACAAAGCTCCAGCTGTTGAAGGTATAAACACATACATAGTGATTTAGAAAAAAGCCTTAATAAGTAAGAAGAGCAAGTATGGAGAGGTGAAGAAGCAGGATGAAGCCATGAAGTATTTATTTGGGTATATATAGAAGACATTACCTGCCCACAAACTTGGCTCTTCACTCCACTGAGCAACAACTTCCCTCTTAATTCCACACTGAATAAAATGCATTGATGTCTTTTATTTCCTCTTTAAATGATGGGAATTTCAGCTCTTGAGTTAAGCTATACTATCAGATTTACATATCCAGCATTTGATGTTGACAGTTTTACAAACAGGTTCTTTGGGTGTCAGGGAATACAGGTGAGTTAGTGGCTATGGTCATTTTTAAGAGTGTTGTTGAAATGCTCACCCCCTAAAGTTCTTTGGTGCCAACAATGTTCAAGCAAGTTATAAAGTCTTAATCAGTAAAGCTACAATATTACCAAGATTAAAATGGTAATACTCATTCTAAAGCTAATTCACATATTAAATCAATGTATCAATATGTCTGTAGCATCAGATATGAGTTTTGCTGTTTTTTTAAAGTAGGCTAAAAGAAATACCCAAAGAATTTAAATAAGGCCATATAATATAGTAATTTTACACTTTATTGAAAATGTTCTCCAATATAAACATATTGTGATTGCGATTCTAAAATATATTGTTTTATAAGCAGCCATAATGGTCAGTTTCTCGGGGTTGATTTAGCAACACTAACTTTGGTTCTAGTTTAATTGTACTAATAGCAATTAAGAACAAAACTTCTGATGAGTTTGGGTTCAAAGATGGTCAGTGGAATCATTTATCTGTGAGTCTTGAATTTCCAGACAGGTAAAACAACTGTTAACTCACAGATTTAAAAAGTAGGGATTAGAAAAGATAAATGATTTAAAGAAACAGCATGAAAATTATAACAAAATCCTCTAGCTTCCAGTTACATGTTCCTACTATACTATCTCTGAGAGAGCCAGGATGGTCTGGGTAGGGCTTCGGGGTCACTTCAATAAAAGAAGGGTCAAGGCACAATCCACAATGTTGAGTATCCTGGTAGGGTCTGAACTTTAAAGAAGGATTCACAAGGGATGGTGAGTAGATTTCTCATTAGAAATCAACTGATTTCTATTCCCAAGGACAATATTTAGAGGATTCTGGGATTGTGCTCAAACTTAGTAGCTGGATCAGTCTGTTTTTGTTGTTGTTGTTGTTTGATGATCTACAAAGAAAGTAAGATGGCACTAAATGTTAATACGTTTACTGCCTACATTGTATTTCCACTTGGTGTGCACAGGCTATTTGTCATAGTCTTGGTGTTTTTTTTTCTTCTGAATGTTTAGTGATGCTGCCTCTAAGATGTTGTAGCTGGATATAGCTTTAAGATTACATTCTAACCAATGGAGCACGTGTAAGTCACTCACTTTATGTTTCTCTGTTTCTATAGTTCTCTTTGTAGTGTGAGTGTAGATAATGACAAGATGCTCTTTATGTGAATGTATCACATAGTCTGCTGCCAATAGAGAACAGAAAAATAACCAATTGCTTTACAATGAGATGTCATAATAGAAACATGCTAGTTCTTAGAGAAGCAAAACTTAGAGTCTCCAACTTGGATGGTCCAAACAAATGGAAAAAGCTTAAAAATTGTGAGTAGTGAATAGATTTCACCAGAAAATAATAAAAGAGATATCTACGGCAGAGGAAGAAGGATGGGTTAATAATTCATTGGTGTGAAGGGTAAAATGAATGACAAAGACTGCAATTGAGTGCATGGTGTGTGTGTGTGTGTGTGTGTGTGTGTGTGTGTGTGTGTGTGTGTGTGTGTAGATTGACACACACGACTATAAGGACAGAACATATCACAATCACAAAGGACTTTGTTCATTACTCCATCATGTCATCATGCAATGTCTGTGGAGCTGCAATGCATGGATCTGTTTCCAAAGATTAGTCCAGAAACATTAGTGAGTCTGGACTGAGGGCTTAGCCTTCTGAAGGTAGAGAACTAAGCAAGGAGATAGTTCCAAAGTTTTGTAAAAACAATGAGGTCTTTGTCAGTGTGAATCAAGAACGACTGAGAACCCAGGAAATGTGTCAGAAGTGTATTCCATATGCTCAGACGAATAGAGACTATCATTCCTATTTTGCTTGGTTTGGCTTTACCATGGAGGAGAGGAGTCTGTAATTCCATTGTGAAGGTAGGGAATGAACAAAAAAGGCATATAACATGGGATAGAATTGAGGAATGTGGCTGTGGACATCAACATTGAAGATGTAATAGATCTAGGAGCCAGTTGCCTATTTATGCATGAGGGTGATGAGAGACGTGAACAACAGAATGGAGAGCTGAAATATTGAACAAGAATGTCAACGTGTGCTGACAGAAAAGAGGGGAGGCCTGGCAGAGCTTCGTAGAGCTCAGAGAATTCAGAATCAGAAAGAGAAAAGAAAGTCTGATCCAACGAAGCGTGTGACAGAAGCAGGAAGGAAACACAGGAGAACACGAGCTGCTGGAGAGAAGGTTGAGAAAAGTGAAAGAGCCAGTGCTGCTGTCTTGCCTGCCATGCATCTAGCTCTCTGTATGCCTTTCCTTCCTCGGGAGTACCATGGGGGAGACAATTGAGATACCCAGTTTTCTTTGATGAATTTAAAGGAACCAGGTCCATCCTTTTCCCACACTGAGCCAACACAGACGCAGATGGAGAGCTCTCATGGCTGACTTTCCAGTTTGGCCTGTAACAAGGTGGTTAGAATGAACTCACTACAGTGACACTGCATGAGGCTGCATCTGGAGATACACACATACTTCCTTTACCCAGTTCAAGTGAGCTGTGTGTCTCTCCCAATCTTCCCATTTCCTAACCATTTATTTTGATAGTCAAGATAGAGTTAAAGAAGTTACACCACAAAAAGGTAATGTAGAGTAGTCTCAGTGAAGAGAGGACATGAATAAATAAGGACTCCATAAAATTAAAAGCCCTTAAAGTCTGAGTTAGTTATGATATTGAGGGGATTAGAACCTGTGCCTTTTCACTTTCAAGATAAGGTGCTACTTTTAAATTTGTAATTGTGAAGAGAAAACACAGAATCATAAAAATGACCACCTGAACCACTTTTCAGCGTGCCATTCAGTCCTGAGAAGTTCATTCACATCATTGGTGCAATCAAGTAGCAGAATTCTTCTCATCTTGGCCTACATTGAGCTACTTCTGCATGTCACCTCCATGTTCATTCTTCCCTTTTCTTTTAAAGTAAAACAACTTCTCTAACACCCATGATTTTTATCTGGGCACATGCCCACTAAACAAATCTGCGCTCTGAGTCTCCTGTGTAGGTAGATTTAGCCAAAAGATGTGAGAAGATACGATTTGTACAACCTCTAGGTTATACCTTTGAAAGGGAAAAGAAACCCTCTTTCTCCTCTCTCCCATGGAAAGAAAAGTGAACTATAGACTATGCTGTTAAAAGATGAACAATATCAAACCTCAAACTGTACCATTTTGCCACTGTTGGCTATTCCTGTAACAAAAGGCTGAGTGAATTTTATCTAATTCGCCCATGCTGCATTTGATCTTCCTTTCTCATTTCAAGTATGACAAGAAAAATTCAAGAGACTTAGGTTCTTTCCTTTTGAGATGCTGGATACATAGATTCACATTTAATACCTTGGGACTAAAAGTTCAAAAAACAAAACAAAACGGTGTGACAGCTCTTTTATCCTATTAGCAAGGTCAAGTTGATGCAGACACCCATACATACATCCAGGGCTCAAGCTTAGTGGATGGGGGAAACGGGGAGGAGCTCTATTTTGGGAAATGTGTTTGAAGTAAGACCTTTGTACTAAAACTGCTTACCAGAAAAATAAAGGGAGAAAATAGCCATCTTTTATTCAGATTTATTTCTGGAAGATAAGTATGTGCAGGTGGGGCGGGGGATGAGCAACAAGAATACTTTGCAGGCATCCTAACATATCCTTACACATGTGGAAATGGTGCAAGGAACTAGTGGTTCCACCAGGTGGTAAAATGCTGGATAAAGAATTCAGGAAAGAAATGTTTTTAGCCAAGCACGGGGAGCACTATAAACGTTATTTATCCTAATTCACAAAAGTTTATAATTTTTAGGATATACTTTTTATAAATATGAATTATAATGCCACACATTCTTTTTCTAGAGACTTCTTGGGTAAAATCATGTACTCTAAGTCACGTGCAACTTCAAATGACAGCAAAGGTATCTGGTTTGTCCCTTGGTAAGGTCATGTAGTATATAGCACAGATGCTCGGAGCTTTAGAATCACCTGCATGTGAATCTGACAGTCCTGGATACAAAAAATGCCACAGACACTTAAGAGAATATGATTTGGAGAAAGCTATCTACCTTTTTTTCTCAGCTCTTTAGTCTAATTTTTAAAAGAATTGGCATCCATTAGTTGTACAAAGGGGTTTCACTTTGACATATTTGCAAACAATATACTTCGATGAGACTCCCTCCCTCCACCATTCTCCTCTTTCCCCAGACTAATCTCAATAAACATCACTGTTCAGTTTCCTACATGTACATCAAGTATTTTCACTGCATTCACCTTCTTCCTTCTCCCGCTCCCCTCCCACTAGTACTCACACTTAGGACAAGATTTATCTTTCTACCATTCATTTTTACTAAAGTGCATGCTAATTGTTTAAAGGATCTTCACCATTGTGAAGAGAAATATATGGTACTTTTATCAGATTGAATGTAATCACATGATATATATCCAACATATGTAGGTATATGTTTATCTTTTAAGTCTAGCATCTACATATGAGAGAAAACCTGTGACCTTTGTTTTTTGTTTTTGATTTTGCTTTTTGTGTTTTGCTTGTTTGTTCTGTTGGTCATGGGACTTGAACTCTGGGCCTGGGAGCTGTCCCTGAGCTCTTCACCTCAAGGCAAGTGCTCTACCACTTGAGCCACAGTGCCACTTCCAGTTTTCTAGTGGTTAATTGGAGATAAGAGTCTCACGGACTTTCCTGCCTAGGCTGGCTTTGAACCACAATCCTCAGATCTCAGCCTCCTGAGTAGCTAAGATTACAGGCGTGAGCCACTGGTGCCCAGCCAAACATGTGACCTTTGATCTTCTGAACTTAGCTTCACAAAGTAGGTGATCTCCAGATGCATCCATTTCCTTGCAGATAGCATAATTTAATTCTTTTTGTAGATAAATAATGCTCAATTGTGCATATATACACCACATTTTCTTGATCCATTCATCCATTTTAGGGCATCTAGGCTGTTTGTATAGCTTGGCCATTGCAAGTAGTGCTGCAATGAACATGGATGTGCAAGTGCAGTGTGTCCTGACTTACATTTCTTCAGATGTATGTATGCCCAGAGTGATACTATTGGACAATACAGTAATTCTAATTTTAGTTAGTCGCTGCTTTCTTTTTTGAGTAACCTCATGGTGATTTCCACAGTACTAGTTTACATGTCCACCAACAGTGTATGTGATTCTTTTTTCCTCTGTCCTCACCAGAGTTTGTTGGTGTTTGTGTTCTTGATGATGACCATTCTGACTAGAGTTAGATGGAATGTCAGTGTTCTGATTTGTGTTTCTTGTATGGACAGGGATATTAAGTATTTCTTCATGTAGATCTTGGCCATTCATACTTCTTTGAGAAATATCTATTTAGTTAATATTCCCACTTATTAATTGGGTTGCTGATTCTTTTAGAGTTGAGTTTTTGTTTGAGCTTCCTCTAGATTTTGATTATTAATCCCTTGTCAGATATATGTTGGTAAAGATATTCTCCCATTCTGTAGGTTGTCTTTTCAGTCTAGTGACTATTTCCTTTACTATGCAGACATTTTAATTTTATAAAAATCCCATTTGTCAATCCTTGCTCCTATTTGTTGAGCTATTGGGATTCTATTCAAGAAATTTCTTCTTTCGCCCATTAGTTCTAGTGTTTCCTGTTATAGTTTCAAGTCTTACATTAAGATCCTTCACTCACTTTGAATTGGTATTAGTACAGGACAAGAAATAAGGATCTAGTTTCTGTATTCTGCATGTGGATATCTAGTTTTCTCAGCATCATTTGTTGAAGAGGTGGTCTTTCTCTAATGTACATTTTGGGATCCTTTGTCAAAATTCTTTTGAGCCTCAAGTTCAACATCTAAATTGTAGGCAATCATATTTGTCAGATATGGTTGAGGTTGAATAGAGAATATAATTATGTGGAGTGCTTTTCATGTGAACAAATGTTTGGTAAAAGTGCATGCTATTGTTTTTTATAATTGTCATTATTACTATTTCTAAATAATAATTCATTATAATTAAGCCTGATAGTTGATAGTTGTGAGTACTTTTCTTCATATTTCTTTTTTTGTGGGGGGTCCGATTGTGGGGCCTGAACTCTGGGCCTGGGCGCTGTCCCTCAGCTCTTCAGCTCAAGGCTAGCGCTCTACCACTTGAGCCACAGCGCCACTTCTGGCTTTTTTCTTTTTGCTTATGTGGTGCTGGGGAATCAAACCCAGGGTCTCAGGCATGCAAGGCAAGCACTCTACCACTGAGCCTCCTTCCCAGCCTCTTTTCTTCATATTTCTTTGTATTTTCTGGCCTTGTTGATTTTCTATTTTTGATTTGAGTATGATTCATAAAATTAAAACATCTTTTTTCTCTGTCTTCTCCTCCCTTCCCTCCTCTACCTCCTTCTTTTTAATGTTTTTTTATTGTGAAAATAGTGTACAGAGGGGTTACAGTTACATGAGTAAGGTAATGAGTACATTTCCTATCGAGCATTGGTACCTCCTCCTTTGTTTTTCCTCTACCATTCCTTCCCTTCTCATCTCCCTAACTTTCCCCTTCCCCCAAGTTGTAAAGTTTAGTTTCTACAAAGTGTCTTGTACATCTCATAGCTACAATGGGTCAAACTGTATCCTTGTTTCAGCATTTTGTTATTTCCCTTCTCCTCCCCAAATTAAAAAAATGTATATACAAGATGGAGGGCACTGACATCAAATACAGTGAAAACAGGGGTTATACCATGAGGGAAGAACATACAAGAGAAACAAAAAAGATCACATAATACATTTTAGATACATTAAAAACAAAAGCAAGAAAGAAAAAACAAGTTGTGTCCCTATCTTGGGGTTCATCTTTTCTGACCTTTTCTGCTTGTCTCAGACATATACTAGTTATTGCAAATAAGTGAAACCATGGGACTATGTTTCTTTGGGCCTGACTTACTTCACTTAATGTAATTTTTTCCAAGTCTTTTCATTTCCTAACAAATGGGGCAATGTCATTTTTTTCTGATGGAGGTATAGAATTCCATTTTATACACACACATATATTATACACACACACACACACACACACACACACACACACACACACACACACATCTCACATTTTCTTGATACATTCATCTGCTGAGGGGCATCTGGGTTGGTTCCGTATCTTAGCTAGCGTAAGTAATGCTGCGATAAACAGAGTTGTGCTGGTAGCTTTTGTATAGCCTTGTTTGTGATTGTTTGAGTAAATGCCCAAAAGTGGGATTGCTAGGTCATAGGGGAGATCTATGTGGAGTCTTTTGAGGAACCTCCATACTGCTTCCCCCAACAACAAATCCCCCAACAACTGTCCAATAAGTAAGTGGGCTAAGGACTTAAAGAGAAAAGGGAACCCTACTGCATTGTTGGTGGTGTAAACTTGTTCTTTTCTTCCTTCCTTCCTTCCTTCCTTCCTTCCTTCCTTCCTTCCTTCCTTCCTTCCTTCCTTCCTTCCTTTTTCTTTCTTTCATCTTTCTTTCTCTTTTCTTCCTTTCTTTTTATCTTTCTTTCACAAGCACTCTTATCACTAAATTGTATCTTCAGCATGAGAAATTTTAGTTCAAAATAGATTACAGAGATATTCTATTTGAACAAGTATTTCATAAGAAAGATTATGGCACAGAGAGAAAGAGAAGATGAGGGAGGGAGAGAGGGAGAGAAAAGAAAACAGGAGGGGGGAAAGAAAGAGAGAGGTTAAGAAAAACAAACACGGGGCTGGGAAGGTGGCTCAGTGGTAGAGTGCTTGCCTTGCATGCAAGAGGCCCTGGGTTTGATTCCTCAGCACCACATAAGCAGAAAAAGCCAGAAGTGGTGCAGTGGCTCAAGTGGTAGAGTGCTAGCCTTGAGCAGAAGAGCTGAGGGACAGTGCCCAGGCCCTGAGTTCAAGCCCTATGACTGACCAAGAAAAAAAAAAAAAGAAGAAGAAACACATAAGAAACAATAGGAAACAGTGTGGGCAGGGCTCCTTTTCTGGCCTAAACTCTATCATTAACAGTCTAGTGTTCATGTTCCTCATACTTCATTCTGTGAGAATCAAGTCACTAAGTCTGTTCACTGAAGGGGAATTCAATTCCAATTCTTGAGGTAGTATATTTTAAAAACTGTGTCCTTTACAAGTTAAATTTAAAAAAGTAGAATAAGTCCAGTTGTAGGTAAGATTTTAATGATTTTTTTCTTGAAAATTATAATCTAATGAATTCTTACTTTTTTGTTCAGCAACATCTTTAGTATTTGATAGTATTTTGTTAATGAATCTTATTTTACAATATGTACTCCAGTATTCTGCACTCTATATAGTTATATCTCTTTTCTCTTTTGTAGCTTTAGTATTGGTATTCTTTCCCTCTGTAATCTGGTAATCTTGTGTTTCCATTGTTATGACAAAATGCCTGGATAAGCAGCTTACAAAGAGGAATGATTTAAAAAAAATTTTAAAGTCATTGTACAAAGGGGTTTTAATTCAGTATGTCAGTTTATGAATACAATACATCTTGATCCATGTCATCCCTTCCATTGTTCCCCTTCAACTCTCCCAACCTCACCCACACCCTCAAGTTACCTGGTTCCATTTTCACAGATGTTCTCTAAATACAATCACTCTATGGGCCCATCCTTCCTCTCTTCATTTGTCTGCCCCTCCCTTCTTGTTTCCCCACCAAAACATGTTTCAGCTTCATTTTGTTAAATTGTTCATTAGTTTTTCAGAGGTTTCAGTATCTGGTCTTTTGGTCCAGTTGCTCTGGGCCTGTGGTTAGCCGAAACATGATGGTGAAAGGGACATGTGGCAGTCAGGGAACGAGGAGAGAAAGAGAGTAAGAGCTCCAATAACCCCTTTAACGGTATTCTTCTAATGCCTCCCCTTCCACCATGCCCACCTAGTAAGGATTCCACCACTGACCAGTTAGTGCCATGGACTGTAATTCAAGTCCTTAGCAGATGGTCCTTTGGGGGCATTCCAGATCCAAACCACGGCAGCACTCTACTCCAAGTCTTCTCTATTTTACCTGTAACATCATTTTAGATTGATATTATTATGCCTTTCAATTTACCTACAGAACATGCTCCTCTCATTCACATCTGCTTTTATCGCATGTAATTGTCATTTCATGTCAGTGAGATCACTCTCATCCTGGATTAAACTTCATCATGTACAGTTCTGCTCTTCCTCATCATCAAATTCAGTTTTCTTTCTATTGATGGAAGATGCCAAAGAGTTCCATGATTTCTTTCGTGATGTAGAAGTTGATAATTTTTATTATGACACATTCCTCATCTGAGCCATTTAACAGATCAGTGTGATATTTTCATACAGGCTCACTGGCACTTTATTTTCATTTTCATAATTTAGAAATATATTGGTAAGCATGACGCATAGAGTCCTTTGGTTCTGTCTATGATGCCAGGCTTCCAACTAAAGGGCAGGTTGGTGGGTTCACTGGCATTCAGTACTTGCTCTAGAAGGTATATCTACTACAGCTTTGTTTCACTGAACTGATGTTCTGCAGATGCTGTGAATGGGCAGTACCCCCTGGATTGGAAATGCAGTGCTTTTCACACATGTTTCTCTGAATTCTGCTGAACTGTGCCACCAATTTACTGCTTTTGACACTACATCCATTAGGATAGGAGTTATTAACAGTGACAACCATTTGTTTTATCACCTCTGTTCTGGCTATGGCTGTTTCTGTGGAGATGTACAACCAAGGGACATTGAAAGAAAGGAGTGGAAGCTTTAAGAAGCAATAGTACAAAGAAGAGCTTCAAGTTCTGTTTACTAGGGATCTGGCACTCTGCGCAAGGAAAAGTCAGCGGAAGGACATAGAGAACTTTTTTGACTGAGGGCACCTAATAACCAGTTCATAAGACAATTGTATCCTTGGCCTTTGAGAAAGCATTTGATCACAGCAAGGGGGACTAGTCTATAGCTCAGTGGTTTTCAGGATATGGTCCTTAGATCAACAGCAGCAACAATAATAAGTCAGATGTTATTATAAATGTGAATCCTCAGGCATTTGTTTGACTCCATGTTACAAGCACTTAAACTGCTGAAAAGCACTTTTGCTGAAAAGCACTAACTCCTTACTTGGATCCATGTATTAACTAATAGTAAGAGAAAAGCGTAGCATCCCTGCCTCCATATTTTTGTCTGTGTTCTTTGCTCTGAGCTATTCTCTCTGCAGTCACTTTGCAGTCACCTTGGACTCCTGGAAGAACAGGATGGATAGATAACATGTTCACAAGTTAAGACGGAGGAAACTGCCTGTCAGGCAAATAGTTCCTCCTTCTCACTGTGATGGGATACCACCAAGCACCCTGGGAAAATGCCACTCAACCATCCGGGAATAATGGCCAATTGGAGCTTTTTTTTTTTTTTTTTTTTTTACCAGAACCACCCACTTATACATACATCTTGCTCCTCCCTAACTCTTCTCCTACTAAAATTTATGTCAGTATCCCGAAGGCAATCTTGGGACTAGTGAATTCCTTTGTCTTTCCAATGTAAGTGCATCAATTAATCTCCTTTCTCTTGTCATGCACCAGAGCTCGGCTCTACAACAAGTGTGTAGGAATAGGAGGTCAAGCCTAGTCCATTTGGGACTCTATAAGTTGGGGCGTCTTGCCTTAAAACATTACCTGAGTATTACCCAGTCCTACTGAATTAAAGAACTACATTTTAATAGGTCCTCTAAAATGATTCTGAGGGGCTGGGAAGGTGGCTTAGTGGTAGAGCACTTGCCTTGCATGCTCGAGGCCCTGAGTTCAATTCCTCAGCACCACATAAGAAAAAAGCCAGAGGTGGCGCTGTGGCTCAAGTGGTAGAGTGCTAGCCTTGAGCTGAAGAGCTGAGGGACAGCACCCAGGCCCAGAGTTCAGGCCCCATGACCGGACCCAAAAAAAAAATGATTCTGATACATGCAAAGGTGAGAGCCCCCTCATAGCCATGGTAATGTGGACATTATCAAAAGAACAGAGCCTTTTGCAGGCATTATAATAAAAAAGAGAAAACACTTGCAGAAGCAGAGAGCCTCTCAGATGCTCAACTAGATAATTATTCAGAAGATATGATTTGCTGCAGGTGCCAGACTGAAAAACAGGAAAACAAGTACATATTCTTTTTTCCTTTGTAGTTCTGACATGCTACATGTATTTGTTGAGGAAAATAAAGAATAAAACAAGGAAATGTATACAACAAAGTTCTTGTGAAGCCATCGTTTCAATGCACAGATCATCCTAATGAGACAGGAATCAGTTCTTCAATGGAATTTGATTTGTTCAACCTTCACTGTATGGGAGAAGGGTACTACATTGATGAGTGACATTTAAGGCCATTAATTAGACTATGGCATTAAGTGATGGAGCATTGAAGGTAAAGACTGAAGTTATTAGAACTCAGAGATCCCAAAGGAAGCTGTTTCCTGAGCTATCTCCTCCCTAGCTTTCTTCTTACCCTCCATTTCTTCTCTTTGGTATGGAGAGAGGTGGTGGAGAGCCCAGTGTGTCTTGCATTTGGGAGGAAGCATCCTTCCAAAGAAGGCCAAGACACAGATGTTAAACATGTCTGCTGTAGACCTGAGAAGAATTCTCCCCTTTTCTTGACTATGGTATGCCTTGCTAAGCAGTGTGCTAAGTAATGATGACCATGTACATGACTGAAAGGTGTGTGTAGGTCCAGGTGAATGGAGCCAGAAGAGCATTTCTCTGACCAGCTATAGATTTAAATTATTTTGCTTCTTGAGTGAGCTTCCCAATTTCACTCCCAAGAGGCAAGGGTAAAGATAGGGTGGTTCTTTTGCATGGCTCATGGTTAATTACTTTTGAGAAATACAGTTTTGCTGCATAAAATGGACACAATTCCTCTGCACACAATTTCCTAGTAGAATGGCAGTGTCACTGACAAGTGGGTCTATGTCCAGGACTAGCAGTCCAATGTGGCTGGTAGTGAAGAAAGGCAGTTGTAATTTATAGTTGGTTTTTATGTTTTCTATCTCAATGACAGCTTAGGGAACTGATATTTACTGCCACGTGCACACAAGCGCGCACGCGCGCGCGCGCACACACACACACACACACACACACACAGAGAATTTTCAATGAAAAAAATAGCCCTTTATAAAATCTCAAGTCCTTAGCTTATCAAAAAAAGGTTAAAGGAATTTATTCCATGTTCTCTATTTGTCAGTCTGGAAGTATGGTTCTAGGCAAAGGCTTTGTGTACTGCTGATTTTCAGCTGGGGAGGTTGTATATGAGCTATTGCTCCTTTCCCAGGTGAGAACAGGTGTACACCACTTTAAATTTTCCATGGACCTGATTGCATCATTTGTTATATTATCCAACATAATGACATGAAATACGTAAATAATAAAACGCCAGTTGCCTGCTGAAAATTTAAAGTGGCAGCTCCCCCTTCTTCTGTTGGATTGCCGCTCGCTATATGTGTTGATGGAACTTTCACTGCTGAAAAATGACAACTGAATGAAGGGAGCCACAAGGGAAAACATCCTCCTCTGGCTGATTAAGTGAATACAAAAAGGAACAGCAGGACACTGCCCCCTCCCCATGCAGCACACAATTACCATATTTTCCTGTGGTTATCAGAAGCTTGACAAAGCAGGTTAACTTTAAAGCATGCACTTAAGTCATCCCACTGAGGAAGGGATTGCACATAAAGGTAAACACTGCACTGAAAAAAAAGAATAAAAGAAGTTGTTTAAATACATATAGCATTTGTATGTGTGTGTGTGTGTGTGTGTGTGTGTGTGTGTGTGTGTGTGTGTGTGTGTGTGTGTGTGTCTGCTATAGTCACTACTGGAGCTTGAACTTGAACTCAGGGTTTGGACACTTTCCTTCAGCTTTTTGCTCAAGGTTAATGTTCTACCACTTGATCCACAGCTCCACTTCTGATGTTTTTGGTGGTTAATTAAAGATAAAACAAATCTCCTGGGCTGGCTTTGAACCGTGATCCTCTGATCTTAGCACTCTGAGTAGCTAGATTATAGGTGGGAACCACCAGCGCCTAGCTACCATTACTTTTGCTTGTCTTTTTATCCAAGTGGCATCTTGAAGTCCAAGTATTAGCTTGGAGTAGAAGCTGGTGCCTGGAGTGGGGTGCAATGTAGAATAGGCTGATTAAATTATATTTTGGAACTCACTGGGGAATTCTTCTGAGGTGAATCTACTTGCTATTTGTTATGCTACTTCAGTTCTGTGAAAGCCCCAAAAAATATCTCCAACGTTGGATGAAGTTATCAGTAGATTCTTATCTGAAGTATAGTGTGAAGAACATTTTTATTTTCAATTTTGAGTCCTTCTTTTATTCCCTAAAAGATACATTAATGAGCTCATATTATTATTTTTTATCTTCTTCCATTTCTTGTTTTATTTATTTTTGTTTTTGTAATTTTTAAAATTTTATTGTAAAGGTGAGGTACAGAGGGGTTGCAGTTACATAAATCAGGCAATGAGTACATTTCCTTTTGAACAGTGTCACCAGCTCTCCCTCATTCTCTCCCAGTTTTTCCCTTGCCAACTTCCTTCCCCCTCCAAGTTGTATAGTTCATTGAGGAACATTTTTCAATTCAGCCCAGCTTAACTCAGAATACTCAGCTCCTACTCAACAAGCTTTTGTGAGATGAAAGAAACATAAACCCAGTTTAGTAAGAAAAGCACATCCAAGAGCTTTCATGTCTTAAGGATCATTTTAATACCAATGGAGGGTTTGAAATCTATGATGTCAACTGCAACTAATGATAAACGAAATTGCAGTTCTTTTCCCCTAAATTACCTTTTTGGGGGATAGTTTCCAATCTTAGGGCTTGAACTCAGGGCCTTGGCACTATCCCTGAGCTTTTCTTTTTGCTCAAGACTGGCACTGTACCACTTGAGCCACAGTTCTACTTGTGGCTTTTTGGTGGTTAATTAGAGATAAGAGTCTCACGGACTTCCCTGCCAGGTCTGCCTTTGAACTGCAATCATCAGATCTCAGCCTAAGGAAGACCAACTCACTGAATGTCTCTAATGGGTTAATACCAGAACAAGAGTTGTAAGGGAACAAAAAATGAGAATACATACATAATTTACACATATATTTTATAAGATTGATCTACATCCCTTAAAATTATCTATGTGGAATATAAGAATAACTAACTCATCGGTTAATTTATGTTTCTTCTAACCAGTATTGTTGGGCTCCTAGTCGTGGATAAGTAAGAAGTAGTTACACAAAATATATTTTGGAAGCCCCACAAGAGATATCAACAGAACTTAATGGAAGATTTGGCTACGGAGCAATTCCTGGTGTGTTGGGTAAAGGAATGGGTGCCAACATTGTACATAGTTATGAGATTTGCCAGCTCAAAGTATTATCTGCTTATGAATTAAGAATGCCTGTTGATGGAGCACTGCTAATGTGCCTAAAGGAATGAGAGTGAGGAATATAGGAATAGAAAAATCTCCCAGAATGGTGAGATGTTGATGACCTCAACTCTATGTCAGTTGTAGTTGAATATGTATGTGGGAGGAGAAAACATTATGTATTTATATTGTTACCATTCTGGGCAATGTGTTGGATGGTGCACCATCTGACTATAACTATTCTGACTTAAAACTTGTCATTTGCAACAAAAGTGAAAATGAGATTGGGGGATATTTATTCAGAACTATCATGGTGTCTTCTGTCTGTTTTTTTTTTTTTCTTCATGTCTCTTAGCATCCCTCCAATGCTCTGTCTCTCACTTCCCATCCCCTCCTCTTCCAACTCAACTTTCTGTTAGGTGTGAGAGTAGAAATGTATTACAAACTAATGATGGCTTAAAAGTGAAATTCTGGATGTAAATAGAAATGTGTAAGCCGGGTGCCAGTGGCTCACACCTGTAATCTTAGCTATTCAGGAGAGTGAGATCTGAGGATCACAGTTCAAAGCCAGCCTAGGCAGGAAACGCTGTGAGACTCATCTCCAATAAACCACTAGAAAACTGGAAGTGGTGCTGTGGCTCACGAGGTAGAGCTTTCGCCTTGAGCTGAAGAGCGCAAGGACGACGCCAAAGCCCAGACTTAAGCCCCATAACCGACAAAAACAAACAAACAATTAATAGAAATGTGCATAGTATTCCGCCTAAGATGTAATGGCTATATCCAGCTTTATGATAGTTATATATGTTTATGTCTTATTTGTGTTTGGTTTTAAGGGCATGAACTTTTAACTTACACCTCTGGGAGCTCCTTAGAGTACTGAATACAATAGATATCAATCAAATGATCAGGTAAATGAATAAGTCCAGAGAATCATCCACAGTCCTGTGGCAAAATGGGAAGAAGAATTAAGAAGCATTAAGATTTGTGCTCCCGCAACAAATAGTACTTTCCAGCTCCAATCCTCCTCACGACAGTCATAATTACAGTGCTAGTCTTGCCATCAAATGGTAGAACATCAGCTCATGTTTGTACAATGTGCTGGTCTAAATTTTTACTCAAACCATTGCTTCACTAGGCCTTTGATTCTCAGAGTTTATATTCCATAGTATTAGTAGAAGTCTAAACTGTTCATTCTGATATGCTTGAATGATAGCAGTTAGACAGCCAGAAAATAAAATAGTTAAGCATTGGTGTCAGATGTTCATAGATTTGAATCTCACCTCTGTTAATTGCTGCGAATTTGACATTTGTTTTCATTTCCCTCCATTGTAAATAAGGGAGAAACAGTTGTGAGAATTAAGTTAGAGATAGCCATGTGGTAAAAATATAGAATACTGTGGAAGATGTAATATTTTTTCCTGAAAAGGGTTATACATACATTTGAACTAGGCCATAAAAGATGATCTTGAGGAAGTGGTGCTGTAGCTCAAGTGGTAGAGCGCTGGCCTTGAGCTGAAGAGCTGAGGGACAGCGCCCAGGCCCAGAGTTCAAGCCCCACGACCGACAAAAAAACAAAAAACAAAAACAAACAAAAAAAAAGTTGATGGAAAAGATGATCTTGAGTTTCTTTTATTATTTTCTCTGGTGTTAGAAACAAACGAATGATATTCTAACAGAAGAAACAGCATGAGCAAAGGCTCTGGGTTAGAAAATAGATATGTCCCCAAATTAAAAAAAAAAAAAGCCATTCACATGTGATCCAAAAGTAGCCCCTAGATCATGGTGGGAACAGATAGAAAATGCCCAGGAATGTAATCTAAATTCAAGAACTTGTTCCCAGCACAGGTGATTCCTAGAACCTGTCTCAACTTTCAATGAATGAGTGAGTTCTTTATAAATACCAATCTGAAAACCAAAATAGAAATTCCTAGCAGTTTTTAGTATCTCCAAGGAAGTTTATGCTCTGTCTACACAAATTGCTGGGTAAAGCATCTTTATTCTACCCCCTGAAAGCCAAGAGCCTACCTGTTCAGGGTGAATGTTAAAAGTGTTCACAGCATGTGTCGGCAGTGAGGGCAGATGTTGCTGCCAATATTTTTAGACAGAATTCAGAGACCTGCTAAGAATTCCAAGCAGCTGAGCATTTCACTCTCCATATAGGCTATTAGTCATCCCACAGACATGTCTTTCATTACCCTCGTATGAAGTTTGCTCATCTCAATCTGCAATTCCAGCATCAGCTGTTTGCGGGTGGTTACTTGGTAATTGTGAGTTACAGAAGCGCAATGGGGTCCATTTAGAGTGGACCGACCTATTTATAGACAGGAAGCCCAGAATTACTGCCATGCTTTGGGAAAATTATAGTTCTACTTATAATAACTTCTTTACTTTCCATTACATTAGATAAGGGGAGATAACTCCTTGAAGTTTTTAACTTGGTTTTTTGATTCACTGTGTAGGAGCTCAGAGATTAGCCTAAAAAGTTCAAAAGTATATAGGTACTCAGCACATGTGGGTATTCCATGACATAGGATAGGCATGTTTAAATAAATATTTGTTGGTCGGATGGATGGAAACATAGATGGATGTGTGGGAAAATGAATCTATGGATGGATGGATGGATGGGTGGATGGGTGGATGGATGGATGGGTGGGTGGGTGGATGAATAGGTGGATGGGTGGATGGGTGGATGAAATAAGCTAATGCATACCTTTCAAATGTACCTCAGAAAGTGTGGAGTGTTGACACCTTTGGCCATGTGATGATATACAAAAAGAGAAGCAATTTATTTTTTATTAAGTTTTTTATTGTGAAAATACTGTACAGAGAGGTTACAGTTACATGAGCAAGGTAATGAGTGCATTTCTCATCCAGCATTGTTGCCTCCTCCTTTGTTTTTCTCCTACCATCTCTTCCCTCCCACCTCCTCAGCTACCCCCACCCTGCTCCCGCCTAAATTGTAAAGTTCATTTTTTGACATAGCGCCTTGTACATCTCATTATTGCAATGGGTCCACCTGTATCCCTATTGAAACAATTTGCTTTTTCCCTTTCTCTCCCAAATTATACCAACATCAAATACAGTGAAAACAGGGGTTATACCATGGGGGAGGGACATACAAAGCAACAAAAAATTACATGGTACCTTATAAATACATTAGAAACAATAGCCAGAAAGAAAAAAACACACTTGGGTCCCTATCTTGGGGTTCATTTCGCTTAATATCATCTTATCTGACCTTTTCTGCTTGTCCCAGACATATACTAGTTGTTGCAAATAAGGGAAACTCTGGGACCCATATTTCTTTGGGCCTGGCTTACTTCACTTAATATAATTTTTTCCAAGCCTTTCAATTTCCTAACAAATGGGGCGATGTCATTCTTTCTGATAGAGGCATAGAATTCCATTGTGTATATATACCACATTTTCTTGATTCATTCATCTACTGAGGGGCATATGGAAGAGAAGCAATTTCCATTCTAGAAAGATGCACAGGCAGGTGTGATCTAGTTAGTCCATTAACCTCTCACTTCCTCTTTAGAAAAAGAAAGGATCTTAAATCTGGGGTAAATATCCCTTCTAGCTCCAAAATCATGTGGTATAAATTCTACTTTGCCTGATAGCACAATACGTGAAGTGGCCTTTTAACATTTGTCTGAAGCTGAACTACTTTATTTTATGTTTGAAGCATTGCAATCTAACATTGTTTATTGTTTAATATTTCTGTTCCTAGCTTACTGCTTTATTCATTGTTTTCTTTTATACTCCCATTTCACTTTGAAGGTGTTTTAGCGTGAAGAGGGTATGGAGTCTCTTTTTAATTGTTTCTCCCACTTTAGCCAGGGAATCCCAAGAGGCAAGGACTACATTTCTCCATCTTGTACCATCCAGAACCTAGCATAGAGCCAGGCATCGCAGAACCCCTTCTTTACAATCCTGTGACTGTTTAACAGCCATCCTGGAATAATGGTTCCACCCTAATTTGTGGGTTTAATAAAATGCAGCTGCTGCTTCAGCCACCCCATTTTCTCCCTCCCTCTTTCTCTGCCGTCCTATATTCTAGCCACATGGTTGCCATTTGAATACTAAAACATGTCAAGTTTGTTCTGGTTTTTGGGTTTATGTCCTGTCTGGAATGCTATTTCCTGGGGTCCTTGTTCAGATTTCAGGATGGAAGTTGCTTTCTCAGAGAGGACGTTTCTAGCCACCCTCTCTGGGTTACTCACCCAGCAAACACTGCCTCCTCTTTACAGCACCATTATTTGAAATTAGGATAGCTTTCAAACTTACGTTGTTTGTCTCTACCATTAGAATAGAAGACTCATGGAAGTACAGAGGGTCTGTCTTTCTTCAGCGGCCTGCAACTACGTTGTAGATTATCGTTAATATCTGTAAACTAACCTAACTGCTCTTTTCCACCCTCTTCAGCCCCAGATCATTACCTACTCTCCCTTGCTTCCTGCGCCTGTCCACCTTCTCTCTGGGGCCCATGGAAAGCCCGGGCCATCAACCAGGACTCACCACCACCTGCAGTGTTGTCAACTACAAACTTCCTTGTCTGCGTACCCAAACCAGAAAGTATAAACTATAAGGAAAGATTTTTATTTTGTCAAGGAATATTAAAAAAAAATCTTTGAAATTTTAATGTGATATTATTGCTAGACATTATAATAATGGGAGCAGAGTTGAAGGCATACCGGAAGTTTGCCAGTTTGTGGGATAAGAGCATGCTAATAATAATTATTATAAGACTTTATTAGCACTGATACTATCTTGGGCTCTATAGATAGAAGAAGAAGAAATGGCTCATCATCAGGCAAAGCAAATAAATTAATATTTCAAAAAACACCTATAATCTGAAGACATAAGAGAATGTATTGTATGCAATGTCAGAGTGGTTTTGAGTACTGAGAGATCTAGAATGGTTGATTTCAGAAAGCAGTGCTAAAGAACCAATAAGTGTTTCTACTCATCCATTAGGAAGAATGATACGATGTCATCTGCAGGGAAATGAATGGACCTAGGAAATATTATGTTAAGTGAAGTAATTCAGGCCCATAGAGACAAAGGACTCATATTTTCTCATATGTGGAAGTTAGATCTGAATTATAAATACATACATAAACACATACAGAGTTATATGCATATATACTTGAACATGTTAACTAAGATATGGTATATGCAGGAGAGGATTCCAGTGGTGTTAGTCCCTTGAACAACTAACCTTACAGTTTAAAAAAGCTGGTATTCATTTCTCTATACTGTTTTCGGGGGGGGCACAGAAGGTGTTAGACAGAGAGAGGAGAAGGGTGGGCAAATGCAATCATGATATTCAGAGTATATATATAGGAAAACTGAGGGGCTGGGAAGGTGGCTCAGTGGTAGAGTGCTTGCCTTGCATGCATGAGGCCCTGGGTTTAATTCCTCAGCACCACATAAACAGAAAAAGGTGGAAGTGGTGCTATGGCTCAAGTGGTAGAGCACTAGCCTTGAGCTGAAGAGCTGAGGGACAGCGTTCAGGCCCAGAGTTCAAGCCCCACAACCAACAAAAAAAAAAGAAAGAAAGAAAATTGAGGGGATGGCTGAGAATGATGTAAGGGGTGACATTGATCAAGATATATTGTACTCACAAACTGACACATTGAATTAAACCCTCTGTGCAACCATTTAAGGATAATTTTTTAAAAAAGAATAGTTGGTGCTGGTGACTCACTCTCACCTATAATCCTCACTACTCAGGAGGCTGAGATTTGAGGATCAAGGTTTAAAGCCAGCATGGGCAGGCAATTCGGTGAGACTCATATCTCCAATTAACCACCAAAAAGCCGGAAATGGAGCTATGGCACAAGTGGCAGAGCACTAGCACAGAGAAGAAAAGCTCAGGCATAATGCTCCTGCTCTGAGTTCACACACACACACACACACACACACACACACACACACACACACACACACACACACACAATAACAGTAGATAGCCTCTAAGTGGTTTCTCACTGCACATATATTCATTAAAATACATATGTTTTCATCTAAAAATAAAAACAAACTGGTAAGTGGAAGAGTGAATGGAAACATATCTAGTCATAATAGTTTCCTTAGGCTGTTGGGGTGGTTGTTCAATGGTTGTTCAATGGACTGTTGTTCAATGGAGCCCCATCTTTCTTGTGCTCCTTTCCCCAGCTGACCAGTTAGATTCTGTCAGTTTGATTTGGACAGGCATTTGCTCTGGGTTGTATCCAATCATGACTACTTCTCCTCCCCACGTCCGCTCTCTAGAGTAAAGCCTGCGCGTGAGCATGCATTCCATGACCTCTTTCAGTTAGCTTTCCAGCTCTAGAGATGAGAACAACTTGTTGCTGTTGCTAATATCTGAGCTACTGGCCCTCTTGTTTTTCCTCTTTTGTTCTTTCAATAGCTTTTGGATAATTTCCCAGTGACAACTTCCCTCTTAAAAGACCTTTAGTGAGCTGTCTGTCCTGAGGACAGCTTAATTGGGTACAATTGTCCCGAAAGTCATCAGTTTCCAAATTTCAAATGGAAATTTCTGAATCTATGATCTTTAAGGAAGTTTGAAGGAAAGGAACGCCCACCTTCACAACTTAGACAACAGTCTTTTCATTTACCTTATGGAAGTGCTTAATTTTATTGAAAAAAAGTAACAAGTTTTAAACTGATAGTTAATTCATATACAATAATAATAATAGGATTTAAATGTAATAATGGGAGTTTTCATTTTTGAAAGACCTACTGAAATATCTAATTAACAGTAGAAGAAGAGCAACAGAAGGTTCTCAACACAAAATGCTGTGGCTGAAGGCACAAACCAAAGTAGCTTTCTTAGAAACCAGGAGGATTTGCCTGTTCAAAGGACACACACATCCAAAATATACTTCACAGATCCCTGAGAACAAATTAGGCAAAGTCCAAAATGACACTCAGCAGAACATTTCTAGAGAGTTAAATAACTGTAAACAGAAAGGGATTGCAAAAGCTTTCCTACTGACATCAGGGAGAAATGTTCACCAATACTGAAAAATAGGGCTGTGTGTTCTAATGGAAGGCACAAGCTACCAATGATAGAGAGAAGGGACAAAGTCATTGGAGAAATAGAAACAAACCAGACAATACATTGCATTGAAAGTTGAATACAATTGAACTTAATACCATAAAACACAGCCTTTACCACTTTCATGGAAATGTCGAAGCTTGGGAAGCCTTGAGGTCATCTACCATGAGTGATATTTTCTGATTATTTAGACAATATTTTGCAAAAGACATATCAGGATGAATATGCTTTAAAACAAGAACTTAATCTGCAAAGCTTTGCTTTGTATATTTGTTCTCCCCAGATTAACTTCAGACTTCCACTGTCTCATCTGGCTTCTGCAGTGTGTCTCTTGAGATGCATGAACACACTTAATTTTTATGACTTCTTTACTCCTTTACAACAAACCATGTTATTATCATCCACAAATTTGTCATTGAAATTATCCAGCACCTATGTGTCCCAAGGAATAGATGATTGTGAACAAATGAAATGTTACCTATTCTAGGAGAGAAGTTAGTGGTAAGAAGTATGAAAAAGTCCAACATATATATATATATATATGTATATATATATATATATATATATATATATGTGGTATTAGAGGCACTATTTAAATGACTTGCCTCAATTTAGTTCCCCTTTTAAAAGAAGACAATACTTATCATCAGACTTCTTACTTTTAAAATTGATTAAGAATATATTTTGAGCCAGGCACTGGTAGCTCATGCCTGTAATCCTAGCTACTCAGGAGGCTGAGCCAGCCTGGGAAGAAAGTCTGTGAGACTCTTATCTCCAATTAACCACCAGAAAACCAGAAGTGGTTTTGTGGCTCAAGTGATAGAGCGCTAGCCTTGAGCTGAAGAGCTCAGGGACAGCGCCCAGGCCCAGAGTTCAAGCCCCACGACTGACCAAAAAAAAAAAAAAAAAACAAGAAGACTATATTCTGAGCTGGGCACTAGTGGCTCCTACCTATAACCCTAGCTGAGATCTGAAAACCATAGTTCAAAGACAGTCTGGGAAAGGAAAGGCCATGAGACTATCTCCAATTAACCACCTAAAAACCAGAAGTGGAGCTGTGGCTCAAAGTGGTAGAATGGTAGCCCTGAGCAAAAAAGCTTAGGGAAAACACCAAGGTTCTGAGTTCAAGTCCCACAACTGACTAACACAGAGAGAGAGAGAGAGAGAGAGAGAGAGAGAGAGAGAGAGAGAGAGAGAGAGAGAGAGAGAGAGAGAGAGAGAGAGAGAGAGAGAGAGAGAGAGAGAGAGAGAGAGAGAGAGAATATATATATATCCTGGCTATTTAAGATGAATAAAAAATTTTAAGTTCATAGCATCATTCTAAAGCCTGAGGAGCAATAGGTAATGCCTGAGCCATGATAAAGAGCTGAATGGATAAAGGTGCTTTTACTAGAGCTGTACCCTGAGTCCAAGTGGAGCTCTTCTGTGTGAGCCACTGCCATCTACTTCTGCTGTCGCTCATATCAGGAAAACAAATAGTCTTTCCTGCCCTTTTTCAGATCATTGAAGTTTGCATGAAGTCACACATCAGTGATCTGTGAGGCTTGAATGTATGACACATCTCTATCCTAGCTGAAAGGACCCTTGGGGAAGCGAATATTTTGTGGCTACCTTGTAAAGGTGGGCCTTGTAAGTACTCACACTGCCTGAGGTGATGCACAGTCTTAGTGCACTTTGTGATAAATACCTGGCATGGGCTATGTGTGAAGAGAGATTCCAGCTCATGGATCAGGAGGTTCAAGTCCTCCATCAGGCAGCTCTATTGGTTTGAGCCTCTAGGAAGGGTGGCACATCCTGGCAGGAGTAAATATCAGAGCCCTCTAGCCAAGAAACAGAGAAACAAAGTAGGCCAGAATCCTCTAGTTCTGTTTGAGGTCATTCCCTCAATGACCTAAGAACCTACCACTAGGCCCCACCTCTTAAAGGTCCACAGCATCTCCCAATACTGCCACCCTGGGGACAAAACTTTAAAGGATGAATCTCAGGGAGACACTCATCTATATATACATAAAATATTTAGTAGGGTTTCAGCTCATAGGACACTTCCTAAAGAGGGTATGTTCCATGAATGGCTATTATAAGAAGATAGGCTGGATACCCAAACTAAACACCCATTAATTGTTTATCAGGAAAAGTTAGCTTGATATCTAAGACCTTTCCTATGACTAACCCAGTATTCTCTTTAATGAGATCAAGAAAGAGGCCTTGTCTAGTTTGTGTGGCAGCCATGGGCTAGAAGTGGTATATGACGTGGGGAGTGGGTATAGGGATGAACAAGCTCAGGATTTGACACAAGGAAATGCCAGAAGCAGATTCTGACCAAGAAGACATGAGAGGAGTCACTACCAATTTAATTTTAGGCCAAATTCTACTTTCCAGGAATTCTTGGTCTTAATGGGACTGCTTGTTTCTAGATCATTGTGTGGTTATTTATACTTTGAATAGTATTTATGAAAAGAGGGGTTTTCTTTTTCATATTCTTTTTTCAAATGGGATTTGTTTAACTAGGAGACATAAGCTATGTAACAAAGAAAGCCAGAACCTTCACACTATATTTCCGTCTTGTTCAAGCTCTGTTGAGGTTTACACCTCACCACGTAGTTCAGAAGGTGTCACTTTTCTCCACATGGATAAGGCAAGTCATGGTTTTCTTGGGTGCTGGCTCTCCCATTTCCTCTGTTTTCCATACACTTCCCTTCAGCACAAGCGGTGCCTCCGGTTGAAGATGCAGATGTTCTTGGTTACAGTTGCTATGTGGAATGTTATAAGATAGAAATTACTGTCATAATTAATAATAGGTAAAGGTTTCTTACCTTTGATGTGCTGCATTCTACATTTGATTGAGTCTTTTTGATTGTGTTTATTGTACATCTCTATCATCCCATTGGTTTTTCGAGCTGTTTGTGCTTTGCTAGATGTCTGTTCCTATTTAGTCAAGGCTATTAATGCCTTACAGACTTATATTCAACTGCTCTGTAAACCCATATGTTTTGAGTTTAAAAGGGGATTTACACTATTACACTCCTGGATATTAAAACCCACTTCTGTCTTTCTGCATTTTACTGTCCTTAAAAAGAAGCTCTGATTTATTGAAAAGGTGCATATAAATTTGTATTGACAGCAGCCAAAAACAAGAACAAAGACAGTCCAGAAAACAGTCTCTCCTAAAGCCAATACACACACACACACACACACACACACACACACACACACACACACACACACACACACACACACACGTAATTTTCTTGGTAAAATAAAAATCCCAAAATATCGGTGAATTTGTTACAACTTACAAATCTCATTCCTGTATATCAGGAAGGTATGCAATATGATTGCTTGGTAGATAGGGTTTTAAGATCCTAGTGGAAACTGTACGCTTTTATTCTTTATCTTTGGCCCTTTCTTCTGAACATGGCATCCTAATTTTGCTTTGGAGAAACAACTTCCCAGTTGGACACAATACTGATGAGGCAGATAATCAAAGTGATATAACTTTCTGGGCAAATAGATAGGCACACGATTAAGCAGATATCAGTATTTTTTTTTCTGGAATGTGAATGTTGAACTTTATTTCTCAAAGGCTGAAAATAATTTCAAGCCATTTGGTAAGACACATATGCCTAAGAGACTACCTGGTAATTTCTCTTCAGAGCTGTTCAAAGCATGAATTTTTGCTCTTTTCCAATTCTAAGGGCTAAATACTATCCACCTAGTAAGACTTTGCATTCTTTTATCTTTGATTTTTTGTTGTTTTGTTTTATTTTAGCAATCAGAGAACCCTGATAACAAAAATTGGAATGCAAAGTAAGGGACAGCTTACACCATCAGGAAAATGTGTACTATTAGAAACTGGTAATTAGGCAAAAGACACCATGGCAAAATAACTGAGTGAGTACCTCTGAATGCTTGCCATCAACTGGCTATTGGACACAAAAATCTGGAATGTGTATTTCATTTCCACAAAACAACTTCAACAGCAGGACTTCTGAAACTGGATTGAAGTTCACATTAGCTACCTTGAAAATGAGAGAATGGCAAATCAAAACATGTAATTACTTGCCTCAAACCCTCAAAGGAAATCCATAGACTGTCCTGACTATCATGAAAAATAATATCTTGCCTCATATACTATAAAGGCTAGTATCTCCAAAAGAAAAAAGCCAGAGTTGGACGCACAACATAGCTGAATTCTATTGATGACTGAATTTACAATCATGTAAAGTGTTTTGTAGAAAAGTTAGGGAGTGATCTGAAGACAGTTCAGAGTTCTTGTAATACTCAGAATCTATCAACATCCTTCTGAAAAAAAAAGTACTCCCTAGCTACCTGCTTTTGTTTTTGTTTTACAGGAAACTAATGGTCTCTTTCCCAATTACTTAACCCTTACCACAAACCAGTATCCAACATCTGATCTCAACATAGACTGCTGTGAGAAATTTGGAGTCAGAGAAAATAAAAAAGTTGCAGAAAATTATAACATCTATCATCCAAATCTGTGGCATATTTATGGAGATGGACTTTGAACATGCTTGATTAAAAAAAATCATTAACCAATCTGAATATTTTAATCCAAATGTTCTCAGAATGTCTACTGTGAATGCATTAGTTCAGGTAGTGAGCAGTGTCTATAAAAGGTTTTCAGATTGGTGAATATGAACATGGATCCAGTGCTTTCCTCCATGAATGAAATGGAGAGGCCAAAAATCCTATGGTCTAATGTTGAACAGTGGTTCAAAAACCTGATCTACCACCAGCAACAGCAGCAGCAGCAGCAGCAGCAGCAGCAGCATTTTGAGAATTTCTTAGGAATAAAGACCCTGGAGCTTCACCCCAGACCTGTTGACTTGGAGATTCTGGGGCTAGGGTACCATAAACTGCATTTTTTTTTAGTAAGCCTTGGCAATTTGGATACATCTTTGAGGTAAGGAACATAAACATAGGGAAATAGATGCCAGAACATACCAGAACATTCCCTGTGTTTACATTTGAATGGTATAGGGAATGTGAGATTTTGATAGTTGTTTTTTTCTTTTTAAAGCACAAATTTGGAAGTCAGTTTTATTAGGTGGCAGGCAGCAGCTCCCCTATTTGTGAAGTATGAGTCTCAATGAACCTTGTTTTATCATCTGCAAAATGGAGGAATTAACATCAATCAAATAGAGCAGATCCTGTAATCAGGTAGACTTGTGCATAGTTCCTAGCACAGAGTAGGGTCTCAGAAAATGGTAAGATAGCAGCAATGGCAGGATTAGTAACAGTGGTATCAATAATACTTATTTGTGGGGGTTATTAATACCAAAATGGGTAAAGTTGTACTTAAGCCATGCATGCTAGATTTTTTTTTTCTGAGTGCTTGACCTTACATATTTTTCTAAGAAAGCAGAGCCTTAGTATTTATCCTTCTTCTTTCCACAAGTCTCTCTTGCTTGTGGCCCACTTTGACCCTATCTGTTTCCAGTGACATTAGTATACCATTTGGAAATTATTTCCATATATTTTTATATTCAGCTCCATCTTCTGCATGCTCTTAGCATTCAGACTTCACATATCCTTGGGTCTATGTTTGCATTATTTGTTCACCCCTAGAGAAGAAAGCCAAAGAAAGATTAATTCATAAAAAATGAATGGCTGTTGAAACTCTTCAAAGCCTTGATTTACTGCATAATTAGTAGACAACACTAGAAAACAGAATATCTTTCTGCCTGTGAATTAAGTAAATTGATTAATTCATTAATTACGTATGATAACACCACAGATAGCATAATCGTATCACTGGTTAACAAAACACAGAAGAAGAATACAGCATGTTTTCAACGTGGTCAAAAATTTAATTTATAATATTAGGTCCCTTTCTTAGAATCCTAATGAAAGAGCTCAGGAAAGCCATAGATAGACCAAATACATTTGAAGGAGAGTTGTATTATAACGTATATTATAATTGATAATAATCCTTTTTCTCTCAGAATTTCTTCCTAATCAGAAATCACTCACCTATCATGATTCATTAAACAAATATCACCAGCATCTTCCATGGGTTAAACGCTTTGTAAGTACTGGGATACTGGTGAATAATCAGAGAAAGAATCTTGCTCTCATAGAACATTGTGTGTGTGTGTGTGTGTGAGAGAGAGAGAGAGAGAGAGAGAGAGAGAGAGAGAGAGAGAGAGAGAGAGAGAGAGAGAGAGAGAGAGAGAGAGAGAGAGAGCACACTAGCATTAGGGCTTGAATTTAGGGTCTTACATATTTGCTTAGCTTTTTCTGATAACAGCTAGTGCTCTACCACCTCCACTTCTGAGTTTTTGCTGGATAATTAGAAATAAGAGGCTCACAGACTTTCTTGTCTCAGCTGGATTTTAACTGTGATCCTCAGATCTCAGACTCCTGAGTATCTAGGAATGCAGGTATGAGCCATCAGTGCCTGGCTTTGAACAGTGTTTTGTACAATTTGATAGCCACTAGCCACATGTGTCTAGTTACTTTTAAACTTAAATGAGTGAAATTTAATTCCCTAGCTCTATTTTGTCAAATTTCAAGTGCTCACCAGCCATACATGGCTTGTAGTTGTACTTACCCATGCAGAAAGAACCAGCTGTGTGTAAAAAAAGAACTCAGTTTTGCAGGAGCATTGTGAGAGGTGGATTGGGGGGCAAAATAAAGCAGGAGGGAAGCCATGGTAAGAAGGAGGGTTCTGTGCTAAGGTTCATGAGAGGGAAGGAAATAACATGTTCAGATTCAGTTTTGTGCATTTTTTTACACTGTACATATTGTCAAACTTGAAAATACAAACTTCTGGGTGAAGAGCAGGTGAGATAGAGAGCCCAGAGCTGAAGGTAAGATACCTGTTCAAAGGCAGGATGTTGAGACAAATTGACCTAGAATTATGGCAGTAGAATTAGAAATGAAGTAGAATTTAAATCAGGCTTGCAGATGGAATCCATGTTAGGAATGAGAGAAACAGGACCTCTTAGGACTCAAAGACTTCTAAGCCAGATGCCAGTGGCTCTTGTCTGGAATCCTGGCTACTCAAGAGGTTAAGATCTGAGGATTGTGGCTTCAAAGTCAGCTGGAGCAGGAAAGTTCACATGCCTGACTCTTCTCTGCAAGTATGTACCAAAAAAGCAAAAAGTGGAGCCATTACTCAAGTGCTAGGGGAACAGCTTGAGCAAAAAGCTAAGACAGCAGCCGGGCCCTGAGTTCAAGCTCTAGTACTGGTGGTACCAGATGAAGAAGGTGAGAGAATGTGGAGGAAGAGGGAGAGAGAAAGGGGAGGAGAAGGAGGAAGGGAAGGAGGAGAAGGGAGAAAGAGAAGGGAGAGGGAGAAGAAAGGAGAAGAAGGAGGAGGAGGAAGAGGAGGAGAATAAGGAGAAGGAAGAGGAAGAGAAGGAGAAAGGAAGGAGAAGGAGAAGGAGGAGAAGGAGAAGGGAGAAAAGAAGAAGGGAAAAGGAGAAGAAAGGAGAAGAAAAAAAGGAGGAGGAGAAAGAGGAAGAGAAGGAGGAGAAGGAGGAAGAGGAGGAGGAGAAGGAGGAAGAGGAGGAGGAGAAGGAGAAGGAAGAGAAAGAGAAGGAGAAAGGAAGAGAAGGAGAAGGAAGAAAAGAAGAAGGGAAAAGGAGAAGAAAGGAGGAGAAGAAAAAAGGAGGAGGAGAAGGAGGAAGAGGAAGAGAAGGAGGAGGAAGAAGAGGAGGAGGAGAAATAGGTAGAGAAGGAGGAAAAGAAGAAAAGTAGGAGGAAGAGGGAGAGGAGAAGGAGGAGGAAGGGGAGAAATATGGAAGTTGGAATTTTTTTCCTCAACAGCCCAATGGAGGCTCTTTTCTTTAACTTTCAAGGCAAAGATATGCCAGCTTGTTCTTTTTAAAAATCCTTCTCCCATGATCTGTTTTCAGACAGGAACCAGTGCACCAGCTCAAGCCTCTCCTTCCATGTAGCTGAATCTCCAATCCATTGTTCTGAGTTGTCCGCCATGACACTCCTCTTAGGTTTGTTTACATTTTCTCAAACTTGTGGGTCATATAATTATACCTAGTCCTACCACTGAACAATCCAATCTAGTGTGAGGAGAACTTATTCACTGAATTCTTACTAGAAAATTAATCTGGTGCCTGTGTGAAAATGGGTAACAGGAAACAACTAAAAATTAACCAGTTTGCAGATTGATGTAGCAGGTGCTCTTGTTGGAATGAACTGCCCATCAGAGTCCTTTTATCAGACTCTCCCTCTCTCTCTTTCTCTCTCTCTCTCTCCCTCTCTCTCTCTCTTTCTTTTCCCCTTTCTCATCTGCACTCCACAGAAAGCTTGAGCTGTACAATGAAAATGATCCTAAGACGATTTCCACCATCATGGCCTCCAAGCCCATAAGCCATCTCATTAATCAGCTGGCATTCCCCAAACCTCCAGGTTGTAAAAGGAGTCTATTTATGAAATATCTGGCTATGGTGTATAATAAACAATGCCAGAGTGAACTAAAAACAGACTAATTTAATAAGCAATTCCTTTCTCCTACACTGTTTAAATTTACATAATCAACCGGCTATAATATTTAGCATACTTTTAATGTTTCACATTTGTTTACACTACAATTCTGCACTCAGACTTCTTCATTCACCAAAACATTGATTGGCCAACAAAGGGTACAAAATAGCAAATATTCCACTGCTTGTCATTACATGAACATGAAGGAAGCAAGAGATGGAGCTTCTGTATTTTCTTAATTGTAAACTTAGTATTCTGTTAAAATGTATGTGAAAACAAAATTTCAATAAACCCTCTGAACCTATTAGAGGCAGATAAAGTATTCTACCAAAGTATTCATATTAGCATCATTAAAATAGGTTTATCAGGAGTCTGTTTATCCCCAAACTGGAAACAATAGCAGCCAAAAGAAAGAAATGCTTTTGAGCATCGTGTTTAAAGAAATGTGAACCATATAGTGTCCTTGTGACTTCACAACTAACCGAAAAAAAATTCTTGAAACCACAGATAAAAGATGTTTTAGAGCAAATGAGTCTATTTTTCATCACCTCACGCTCTGAGAAGAAAACCTTGCAGAGTTATCTCGATAAGGAAAGAGCTCAGATATCAAAATACATTAACATTGCTTTAATTGATTTAAGCAGATCCAGAGCTTTCTAAATGCACATGATGCTATTTCTGCATTAGCGGACAAAATAGATCTGTGTTAGATTGAGAAGCTCCATCTCCTTCCTCTGTCTGGTATGGACAGGAAAAAAGAATCTTCATCTCTTAGTTTCTCTTAAAACACACTTGTACACTTGTGTGTGTGTGTGTGTGTGTGTGTGTGCGCGTGCGCGCGCGTGCATGGGAGCACAGGCATACACATGGAAACATACATATTTATCAGCTCTAGCTAAATAATATCTTTCTTTATCTCATCCTCACCATGTCGTTTGGTAGCATTAATACCTTGTTTTTCTAGGAGCTCAGAATGCTGTAGACAGAGAAGCATTACAACAGAGAGCCACAGCCCCAAGTTCCTTCTACAGCATTAAAAATGAAATGGTTAATTTGACCACTCTGTATCTCCAACCGAAATGATTTATCATGTCAGTTTCTTCCTCTGTTACTAACGGTTGTGGTAGCATGGTTTTCAAAGTTGGCAATGAGTCAAGGCAGGGCAGCGTTAACTGAAGAGCCTGGTTGCATGCATTACATCCAGCCTCCCATTCACAGAGGCTCACAGAAGGAGCTCTCTGCAGAGAGCGAGTTAAGGCAGAAAGTGTTTATGGCAGAGTCCACTCTATCTCTAGATCTCCTTATGGTAGCTGAAACAATTTTATCGCTCCAAAAGCAAACAAGTGAAGACCAAGTAGAGGCTCTCACTTCAACTGAACTCCTTTTGAGTTTAGAAGATGTTCAATTGTTGGTCAAAGATCTACCATGGTGCCCTGTTCTAACGTGAGAAGGAGGTGAGCGATTTTATAGCTGTTTCTCTGGCAGTCCCATTAAATGATGAAGCTTCCTCTGTGTCTCTTGGTTCATTCAAAATATTTTCTTCTAGAGTCTCTGCAGATTGGAGTCCTGCTTTTAATCTTGGGTTTTCTAAGCACCAGTCAGGACCATAAAAAGAATGTTAGAAACACAAGCTGGTTCTCAGGAAGGTCATGTTCGAGGGGGAGGGGTACTACCCTCCCCCACTCTCAACACTACTCCCATGCAAGGACCAGAAAGAGAAAGAATTACTGTTATCACATTTAATGTGAGCTTACAACTCTATTTCTTTAATAATCCTAAAACAAAGGCAACCGAATGGGCTGCTTTAAGTGCTTTGTTTATTTTAGCAAAATATTTCCAAAGGAAAGCTTTCCTATGTGGGGCATGAAAAGGCTTTTATAAAAGGATATTAATTATATGCTGAAAGTTGAAAAGTATCATTGAGCAAGAAGAGTACTGCTGGATAAAATACCAATAGACTATCTCCAAGATCTACTAATTTACGCTAGTCCTGATTCGATATTTCCAGCTGAGAACTGGAATTATTTAGCAATTATTTAGCTGAGCATAAATATTTAGAGACAGTTTTTGCTAACAAATCTTGCCTCTAGGAGCCAGGCCCATAACAATATTCTTGGCATTGGTTTTCCACAGATAAATCAAATGTCTAACTTCACACCTTCTCTATTTCATTTTTACTATTTTGTAGGGTACGAATGCTCCATTAAAAATACTTCTTGACCTCTTTGTGCACTGTTCTGTAGAACAGAAACCTGGCTGACCTCCTGCGGCTGAAAAGTCATGAGAAACAAGTTGGGCTCTTTTTTTTTTTCTTGAGTATTCAATTTTGCATTCATGAACATCATGGGAGCTTTGGATCTTCAGGGTCTGGAATCTTTTTTTTTAAGTGCTCCCCTTTCTTTCTCTTGTTTTGCATTTGTGGGTACAGACTCCTAAGGATACACCTCAAATGTATGCCCTAGAAGGTTATGAAGAGCACTATGCTATTCTCAAACATAAGATAGGCACTTGCATTGAATAAGTAAATAATTTACTAGCAGGAAACCAAGTGCGTGCTGTGGTGGAGTGGGGTAGGATTTTCTGGGTCTTGTGGATTTTTCATTTTTAAGTATCATGACTTCTCTGAGCTTTTTGTTGAACATCTACTGCTAGCGGGTGGGGTTGGGAGAGATGGGGAGAATGATAAAGACGTTAAAATACAACCCCTTTATACAACTACTTCAGGATAGTAATTTTAAAAATTAAGAAAGAAACCCAGAAAAAGCAAATCTACTCTGCCTTTCAGGAAAGGGCTCACCCACTTTCCAAACTGTCTACTGAAATTTCATCGGGAGCATCATTGAGAGCAGCACTCCAGCTGAGATCTCCATATATGGTAAATAAATCATGGGAACAACAGTCCCCAATTTCACATTAATTGTTTGGAAATCTCCACAAACATCAAACATTTGGTGAAAAGTCTAGAAAGAAATAAGTGTAGCTCTTTTGTTGTCGTCGTTGTTTTGCTTCACAGTGATTTGGTCTAAATACAGCTTAACAGGCAGATGACTGGTTTGTGACTAGAGTGTCTTTTCTGAGATGAAAAAGCAATACAAATACTCCCCCAAAGGATGGCAAGCAGGCACGAGGCAACGGGGGGACGCTGGAATGGGGGCACCTGGGGAAATCCTTATCACAAATTGGATTGACAGGGAGGACTTCCCCCACACACATGCCTCTGAAAAGCTGAAAGGGAATCACAGTGCTGTAGGGAGGAGATCTGGGAATTGCCTAAATATGAGAGTTTCAAATTGCTCAGGCATTAAGAGAATAAGAACATGAAATGCAAATATTGCCGGAATGAAGGGGGAGAAGATAAGGCACAAAACACAGATCATTGAGAAATGGAAGCAATCTCTGGAGCCATGCTCTGGGGTTAGAATCAGAGAGACCTTGTTCATACTCCTGGAGGGCCACTCCCTCTCCACCGCCCCTTCACAGCGGAGCCCACACCTGAGCCCAGGGGAAGCAGGGATTTTTTTCCCCTCACCACTGAGTTGCACACAGAAGAGGAAAATAGGTTTATACTCCCATTGGTCAAAATCTTTCCCCTCCTACCAAAAAAAAAATTTCTTTAAACCAGGTTTAAAAAGCCAAGCTATGTATGTCTGCAAGAGTTACTACAAGGGTTAGAAATTAAAGTCTTTAAACCAGGCACTGGTGGCTCATTCTTGTACTCCTAACAACTCGGGAGTCTGAGATCTGAGGATCAGGGTTGAAAGCCAGGTGGAGGAAAGTCTGTGAGACCTTTACCTCCAATTAACCAGCACAAACCCAGTAGCAGAGGCGCTGCTGCTTAAGTGATAAAGTGTCAGCTTTGAGCAGAAAAGCCAAGAGCAAGCACAAGGCCCTGAGTTTAAACTCCAGTACTGACACCAAGGGGAAGAAAAAAGAAAGAAAGGCAGGCAGAAAGGCAGGAAGGCAGGAAGGCAGGCAGGCAGGGAGGCAGGGAGGCAGGAAGGCAGAAAGGGAGGGAGGGAGGGAGGAAGAAAGAGAGAGAAAAAGGAAGGAAGGACGAAAGAAAGAAAAAAAGAAAGAAAGAAAGAGGGAGGGAGGAAGAAAGGGAGGGAGAGAGAGAAAAAAGGAAGAAAGGAAAAAAGGAAGGAAGGAAGGAAAGAAGGAAGGAAGGAAGGAAGGAAAGAAGGAAGGAAGGAAGGAAAGAAGGAAGGAAGGAAGGAAAGAAGGAAGGAAGGAAGGAAGGGGGAGAGAGAGGGAGGGAGGGAGGAAGCAAGGGAGAGAGAGAAAGAATGAGAAAAAGGAAGGAAGGAAGAAAGAAAGAAAAAGAAAGAAAGGAAGGAAGGAAAGAAGAAAAAAGGAAGGAAGGAAGGAAGGAAGGAAGAAAGAAAAGAACGAACGAAAGAAAGAAAGAAAGAAAGAAAGAAAGAAAGAAAGAAAGAAAGAAAGAAAGAAAGAAAGAAAGAAAGAAAGAAAGAAAGGCAAGCAAATAAGGCCTTGGCTTTTTTTTTTTAAACAGTGCTTTCTTGGCTCTCCCAGTAAGGCAAGGCAACACGTTTGTCACCACAAGACACTAAACAGCATGAAGATGAAACAGCAAATGCGTTTCCACAAAACCAGAAGTATAGTCATATTTCCTTAAAGTTCTTGTGTGTTAACCTTCCATTTCAGAATCTACCTGGGAACACATTTGTTGTTGTTGTTGTTGTTTTAAAGATGGATTTCAAAATCCTTGTAATAAAGAGGTTCTACCTAACCATCCATGCCCTTCCAGAATAAAATAATCATTGTGCACTATTCAGAGAAGCCCACCTACCCAAGCGGTGGCCACAGGGCTTTAGGATCTTTTCAAGATGAACCCTTGGTCACTGTCATGAAGGGCTGATTGGAAATCACAGAGATGATTGTATGGCCAAGAAGAAGGGCAGGAATAGAAGTCTCCACTTTGTATTCTCTCCTTGCCTTGAGGACGGAGTGGAATTGAGACAATGGCATATTTCATTATCAAGGGAAGATTTGTCCTTTTCAGATTCATTTTATTGATCTCAGCAGAAAGCAAGAGGGACTTGTTTGTCACATGAACCATGGAAGATCACAGTTTCAATCTGAAGTCTTAGGTCCTACATGGTGTCTCCTTCAACACTGAGCATATTAAATATTGATAAGAAGAAGGGAAGTATTTTTTCCCCACAGAATGGTCCTGGACACACTGATTAGCAAGAGAGTGGGAGACAGGACTGAATCTGGAGGTAAAGTCTGCTCAGGCTTTCAAAAGTAATTAAGTATACTTTCTAGTATCTATACTGACATTTCCTACAATGGAAATAACCATAACTCACCATAGTGCTCTCCTGCTTTCCCTTCTTCACCATGGTAATATCTATAAATCCCACAGAACTCTTATCAACAAGTTCCTTTTGTACACAACATATGCAGTGCTTTCTGGACTAGTATATAGAGAAAAGAAAAAGTATATATTCTTATTAAGTATTAGGGGAAGCCAGTTACCAGTAGCTAAAGGATATAATCTTAGCTAGACAGGAGGCTAAGATCTGTAGAATCAAGGTTCAAAGCCAGTCTGGGAAGAAGACAAGTAAGACTCTATCTCCAAAGTGACCAGCAAAAAGCATGGTTGGGGATATGGCTCAAGTTGTAGAAGACTGTCTAGCAAGTGCAAAGCCTTGAGTTTAAATCTCAATAGTGCAAAAGAAGGAGAAGGAAGAGGAGGAGAAGGAGGAGGGAGAGAAGGACCAAGAGAAGGAGAAGAGGGAGAAGAAGGAGAAGGAGAAATAAGGGGAAAAATATACCAGGCACTGAGGTTGTAACTCAGTAGTAGAGTGTTTGCCTAGCATACATGACGTCCTTGGTTCCATCACAGCACCGAACAACAACAACAAAAAAACTGACATTGTTTCCATAAACAATGGGTCTAAACCTAGCACTTGTGAGGCTGAGACAGGAGGTTTGCTAGTTTGAGGCCAGTCTGGACTACATAGACAGATCTAGTCTCAAAAAGTAAGAGTGAGTAACAGAGGGGTTGCAAATGATCAAACTACACTCTGTGCACACACGGACCTATCACAACAAAACTTCCCATTTCATACAATTAAACATAGGCTGTTAAAAATGATTTTCCTAAAAATGAACTCTGCCCTTTGTCAGACCTGTATGGCCTCTCGAGTGAGTCACTGACACACTCTACCTCATTTGTCTTATCTGTAACACAGTTAATATGTTGACACTGCTCTCTCGAAGGGTGATCAGGTCTGAAATATTGAACAGGAGGGTGTGTGTAGCACAATCTGGATAATACCTGATTCATAATAAACTTGCAATCATGCCTGCTATGGAGACTATCCTTCTTAAAAGATGATCAATACCATTTCCCGAATACCTACATCATCCAAGGGGAAATACATAGGCAAAGGCTTCTGCCCTCAGTGTTGAAGTGCTTTTCCTTTCATCCGTGTTTCAGACCATGCCTCTGCCACCATTTGTATGCTCCCCTACATCCTAATGTTCTACATGCAGCTGGCTCTTAAGTGAGATGAGGGCTCCTACCCTGGAATTCTTTGTCTTTTTACTGGAAGCTAAAAACAAAAAGGCTCAGATCTGCTAGTGAGCCCTGGAAGAGCAAAGAGAAACAGTCACACTAATTAGTAGCTACCAGAGCTGTTCAGCCTGGCAATAAGCTGTGAATTTATGGTTTTGTTAAGAGTCAGGATACATTTGAAATCTTTTATATAATATTAGATATGAAAATACACACCATCTGGACCTCTTGCTGGTAGCCTTGAAATGTCTACATCTCACAGGAATCAAACCCATTTTACCTGTGAGGGAATAAAACACCTGTTTCACATATTACTTCACACTGGGTGATGAACATTTCCACCATCTCCAGCCAGAAAGAAAAAAAAAAAAAAAGGAGAGTGTGGCTTCACATGGTTTAGTAGATTTTTAAAAAGCTGGCAGGGTTGGGGGCTGTTTTTATTACCTGTTTGGAAGAGGGCCCTAAAAAACTGCCCCTGTAACAACCCCTAATAATTTGGGGGAGTTCTCTGCTACTCTGCTATGTACCAATAGAAGCCTTTTTCTTCGCAGTATAAATCTGCTTAGGAAAACCCTTAGTAAGAGGAGCCAACTGCACCTTGACCATGACTGACTCGCTATAGATGCCCTAAAGTGGATAGGGGACTATAATTTAACAGAGGAATTCTGCTGATGACACAAAAATAGTTGAACAGTTTATGGGTAGCCAAAGAATCTTGAGAGATGATCAAGTTTTGCATTATTCTAGGAGGTCTGTTGGTATTTTACAGATATCCCTTTATAAATTTGAGGTGTGATCTCTCTAGCATTCTCTGATTTATGACTTTTCACCCTTTTAAAAAATTCAGCTGAAACCAAACCAAACTGCTCTGATAGAGAATCAGGTGGCTACTTTATTTGTGAAAATAACCACACTACTGTCATCTTCTTTAAAACATACCACAGCGATCCCTTACTATCTTCAAATAATGAGGTATTATGCTCTGTTTTTCTTGTGCTAATACTGGGGTTTGAACTCAGGGCCTTGATGCTGTCACTTGGCTTTTTTTTATTCAGGACTGCTGTTCTACCACTTGAGCCACAGTTCTATTACCAGCAGTTAGCGGGTTCATTGGAGATTAGAATCTAATGGGCTTTCTTGTTTGAGCTGGTTTTCAACTGTGATACTCAGATCTCAGCCTCTTAAATAGCTAGGATTTCCAGGGTGAACCACTGGTGACCAGCTTCAATCAGAATTCAAGTTTTCAGTTTTCTCGTGATTTTTTTTGAAGTTTATTTCTTTAGGTCAGAATCCAAACAAAATCCTTATTTTCAAATTTTCCTGCCATTTTTCCTGCCATCATTTGTCTTACAGAGATTCCTACCATACTTTATTAAATCATTTCTCTTATAGTGATTCTAAATGCATCTTTGTGGTATCATTTAATACATTCTTATATCCTCTGTATTTTTTCTATAATAGATATACCATATGTAATATATAGTATATTGTAGACCGTAACTTAATCATTGATGTATATTGTCATTCAAAGACTTGGTCTGACTCAGTTTGATTTCTTTGTCCTAAGGTATATTTCTTCCTCCACCAGGAAGTGTGTATTGTCTGTGGGTTTCTGTTTTTTTGCCAGGGTATCACTCATTAATGATTTAGATCCAAGATTCACAAATTAATTCCTTGAAAACTATTGCTAACTCCTATCACACCTTCCTTGGAATTAGGTACAATAGTTCTATGATTAAAGTGCTTGCTATATGTGCATATGAACATGTATGTGTATGTATGTATAGATATGTACATAAATAGGATACTGAAATCCATTAAACCTGTTAGAAAGAGGCAGGAGTTTGACAGTAAAACAAAGTAATGAGGTAAACTTGATCTAAGTACTATATACACATATATATTCATGTAGGTAACTTACACAGTGAAAGTCCTTAGTACAATTAATTTACATTAAAATAAAAGGTATGGGAGGTCTATCTTTCCCTGGTTGACTTTTGGCTACTTAATGGAACACTTTGCTATATCAACTATTAGGAAGGGTGGGTGTTTTTCTAGCCTTCCTAATAGCTATCTATTTCTGAAAGTATCGTAAAATCACGATTTAAGCATATTTCAATATTTATTCTGATCAAATCAATGTTTATACATTATGATGGTTTTTCTTTTTTGTTCTGGCTAGCTTTTTTATTTTAATAAGTATTACATATACAATGCAGAATTTACACAGAATTAAACATTTCTTTAGTAGTCATAGAAGTATGTATGCATGTAAAATGAAAAATAAAAATAGCTGGCACACCATTTTCATTAAACTAACAGTCCTTTCCTCTTGAGCTACTAATAAAATTATCTCAAAATGACTTGTAGACATTGGCACTGTTTTAGACAAAAGATCATCATGAAATAATTACTGGTTTGGGGTATTAATGTGCTAGGTTGGACAAGGGATAAAAATCACACATGAAGTTGCTTAACTATCACCAGTGTATTTCATAATAGGTCAGGTAAAGACCAGTTGAAGAACAAAGTGTTGGTCTGTTGTTGTTTTTTATTTTAATTTTATTGTCAAGGTGTTGTACAGAGGGGTTACAGTTACACACGTAAGGTAATGAGTACATTTCTTGTCGAACATTGTTACCCCCTCCTTCCCTTTACTCCTACTTTCCCTCCCTCCCAATCCCCCCCAAGGGGAACAACAAAATGGTGAGACAAAGGACAAAGGGCGAACCAATGCAACATCATTACTCACAAGACACTATCTTGGCTTTGCTTTTCTTAAGGATGAGAGTTCTAACAGGAGCCAAGTTCTAATGTCCTTATTGCAAACTGTTTTGTTCTCCTTTTCAGCCTCTGCTGCCGCAGGCCTGGGCTGAAGCCTTGCTTGAAGGTGCAAGATCACCTTCCACAGGAGATGGTGTTTGGATCCTACAGTCTTTGTGCAAAGAATGCTCGGCGTTCACTGGGCTAGTGAGCGTTTTGAGAACTCTTCTGTGAAATGTGTGGTGATGCCATCACCCATAGGACGGCTTCCAGTTCAAATTCAGGGACACAGTTTTTGCATCAATAATTTTGACATCAATTCTTTGATCTTAAGTCTGAATCTCTCCTGGCCCTTACCAATAACCCTCAATCTCAACAATGACATTGATTAAGTTGAAACACCCCATAATTATTCTGTTGCTTCATCCTCCAGCACACTCATAGCAAGGTCAGGACAGTCGTATCTATGCTACCAATGATGCTCTGACCTCTGAAGAGAATTTGTGATTTTTGACATCCTTTTGTGTAGAAGGAAGACATGTCAAGACATGTCAAGTTACACCATTGTACTATCACAAGAAATCTTTTCTCTCTTCATTGTTATGCATTAGATTTGCTTCATTTTGTTTCTCTTTCTAGAAATTACTTTAAAATTTTTATTTTATGTGTCAAATATTTACAGAGTGTGAAAGTCAAATCTACAAATAAGACAAATTTAATAAAATCTAGCATCTGTCCCTGTCCCCTATTCCCATTCTTTCCCATAATCCACAGGCAATGTTTTTATAAAAAATTACTTCCCCTAAAGATTATTACGTTTTATAAAAAAAAATTAAAATTTAACCCTTCAGTGGCTGATTTGTGAAATATTGTCTATCTCTAGCATTTATCTGTCCCTCACTTTATATAAATAACAGAACACTATGAATATTTTTAACCACTTTGCTTTTGTTCACTTCAAGTACAGTTTGAGGATCTCCACATAGCAGCACATGAAGATAAGCTTTGCCCTTTTAATTATAGACTACCCTGTTCTCTGGCTATACTGTAATTTATTCAACTAGTCCTATATTGATAGTTGTTTGGATTGGTTTTAGGTCTTTGCTATTAAAACTAGTCAACAGAGCAGTCATGTTGGTACCTTCCTATAATTTCAGCAATCAGGAGGTTGAGACAGAGGGACCAAAAGTTCAGGACCAGTTAAATTACATAGCAAATCCCTCTCTCAACAACTGCCACTAAAACAAAACAAGGAGAGACTGTTTCTTGTAGACTGTGTTTCATAGAATAATTGTGGATCAGATATGTAGGCGTAGAGTTGCTGGACAGATTTCCCTTCTCAATGTTAATAATTCCAAAGTGAGAACTCTGTAAACTCTGATTTTGCTTTCTAAGAGGAGACTATTTCCATGGCAGCTTTTGGACAAGGAGTCTATGTTCTGGAAGCAGCCACATGTGGACACAGGAGCAGTGGAATAAGATGTCTGCAGAGACACTGAATCAGACATAGCCTTGATGAGCTGAACCCTATGATTGCTGCCCCCTCCCTCCTCCCCCCTCCGCACCTCCTTCACCCCGCCCCCCCCAGATCTTTTATTTCTCAGGCAGGAAGAGAAGGTTATTTTACCAAACTGCTTGCCCCCTCATGCATCGTGGAGAGGCATGTCCTAAAGGGGCCAGCTGAGGTCCAGCCTGGGTTTAAGTAGGGAAGGGGTGGGGAGAAGGTGTGGCCCAGTGAGGGAAGAATGGGGATGGGAGGCAGGGCGGGTGGGAGGGGGACAATGCCCCGGATGTGACCTTGGAGGAGAGCGAGGTGACAGCCTCCAGGTGTGCCAGCTACCTAGGTGACACAGGTACTGGGCGGAGACTTAGCCAAGAGGAGGGAGGAGCCTGCCTCACTTTCCCAGGGTGATGCTTACAGTCCAGCCTTTTAATAATTATGAAAAGGACTGAGAGTCTCTCTGCCTACTTCCTGCTGGCAAGGGGACATCGACATTCGGGGTAAAAGGCAGAGATGTGGTCCCCTCTGGGAGAAGGCAGCAGGCAGCAGCTGTCCCTTGGTAGTCCTTGAATGAGGCAGGGGCTCGGCAATAATGATAAAAAAAAATTATTAGCGCACACAAACAGCAAAAGGAAGGGTTCAGAGCAGAAAATTAAAAATTGGATGACTTGGTTAGAACAGCTAGTTCTTATCTCCTGCATTCCAGACTGTCCTGGATTTGGTGGACAATGTCCCTCGTTACTTCTGACATCTGGCAGTTAGGGGAGAGCATCAGATACCAAAGGCAAGAATGTAAGTTCCTGTCCATTTAAAAGATGGACAGGTAAAGGCATTAGATGGGCAGGCTTCTTATTTCTATTGACCTCCCGGCTCTGGTCAGTTTTGAAAGGGCAGGCACAAAGTGGCTGATATGACATCTCCTTACTCCTCTCCATGCTTCCTCATTGTCAGGCCTCCTACTGGAGGTGTAGGTGCTAGTAGCTGGGATAGTTTGTCCCAGTTGACATTCACAGAGTTTGAATTCAAGGCCTAGACATTGTCCCTGAGCCCTTCTGCTCAAGGCTAGCGCTCTACCACTTTGAGTCACGATGCCACTTCCAGTGTTTGGCTGGGTAATTAGAGATAAGATTCTCTTGAGCCATACCTCCAGCCTGGCTCTTTCTTAGCTGGTCAGTTAGGTGAAGGTATCTCAGAGGACTTTTTTCTGCCTGGGCTGGCTTTGAACTGCAAAAATCCTTTATTATTTCCAATTAAAGAAACAAGGAGATCAAGTAGAAATAAGTAGAACTTATCTGCACCTTGTCAAGAATTGGCAAACAAATAGTATTGATTTCTGGTGACCCTAATGATGCCTAAATTAACCAAGTTACTTTGACCAAAATCCACAAGAGGATTTCCTAGCCTTTTCTAGGTCAGGCTGGGTAAGATTTACAAATCTAATATTACAGAAAGAATGTCACACAAGAGTCTTAGTTTTTGCAAATCCAAAGCATTCCTTCCCCAGGAATCAGCTGCATGTGATGGAGTCAGGCAGGAGTCTAGTCTACTTTTACCACATTGGAGATAAGATGGTGTAGGTGGGGGTGAGACCATTGTCCAGGTTGGAAGACATGGATTGGACCTGGATGGACTGTCATACCTCCTTCTGTGTTACCTGCAAATTTCTACACAGACTGATTAAAGAAATCTTTAATAGTAGGGAGATTTGAAATTAAAAAAAACCCTAAGTCCTCAAGAAACATATGTTGCTAAGCCAGTAACTTGATTACAATGCCAGATAACAAATTTACGGAGACTCAGACATACTGATTACAATGCCAGATAACAAGTTTACACAGACACAGACGTACACACATGTAGGCATGCACACACACACATACACGCACTGTACACATAAGTTTTACAGTACACAAAAATGAGTAATGGCCGTAGATTCTTTTGGAATTCCAGTTGCAAGATGACATTATTTTGCCCAATATTTTAGAATTGTGTGGTCAGTGCTAGAAGAGGCATTGCCAAACAAAATTCAAGGTAAGACTAAAAACCTAAATTTTTAAAATATATTTTTATTGTAAAGATACTGTCCAGAGGGGTTACAGTTACATGAGCAAAGTAATGAGTCCATTTCCTATGGAGCATTGTTACCCCCTTCCTTTGTTTTTCTCCTACCATCCCTTTCCTCCCCACCTCCCCTGCTCCTGCCTTCCCCTCCCCCCACCACAAAGTTATAAAGTTCATTTTCAACATAGTGTCTTGTACATCTCATTGTTACAATGGGTCATCCTGTATCCTTATTTCAGCATTTTATTATTTCTCTTCCCCTCCCCAAATTAGAAAAATATATATATACAAGATGTAGGACATTGGAATCAAATACAGTGACAACAGGGGTTGTACCATGGGGGAAGAACATACAAAGAAACAAAAAAAAAATCACATAGTACATTATAAGTACATTAAAAAGAACAAGAAAGGTAAAATCTCATGTCCCTATCTTGGGGTTCATTTCGCTTAGCATCAGGTTATATGGTTATAGGTACATAGCTTTTGACCTCTTCTGCTTGTCCTAGACAAATAATAGTTTTTGCAGATAAGGGGAACCACAGGACCTTGACAACAGCACAAGTTTAGACATCTTTATTAATAAAGACATAAGACATTAGCTGGTTGGGCATCAGTTTCCAGGGCCTGTGAAAAGAGGCAGCTTTGTTAGCAAGGCACATTATCAGGAGGTATGACTTGGAATTTTATAAAGTAAGCACAAGCAAACAAGTAGGCAGACAGACAAGAGAGGGAGAAAGAGAGAGAGCAAAAGAGGAAGAGGAAGAGAGGAAAAGAAAAGTACTGTATTTAGGTCAATGATTGTAACCATCCAATTAGGGCCAAATTTCTAAGCAGTTACTTTTTTCTTCTGAACCTAGAAGGGAGGTCCCCGGGACCCAGCCTGTGTCACACTCTTGCAGGCACAAGCCAAAAAATTGGAGAAAATTAAGAGAGAGGGCACAAAGAAGAGCCTGAAAGCAAACAGACTTCTGACCATTACCATTGCAGCAGCAAAATCTGTCTCTGAGAATGTTTTGACCAGGCCTCATTGCAATTGCAAGAGGCATTCCAACCCAGTGTTCGAACTCAGCTGTGATTCACTATTAAAAGGTGGGAGGCAGTCAGTCAGTCTGGTGAGTGAAGGAGAGCTTACTGGACAGAAGCAGCATCCCACATCCTCCAGTGCCCCCTAGACAGAAAGCTGCAGATGTAACTGGCCTTTCAGCTAGGGCCTCACGGGATCTCTCCGGTGTGGTGCTACATCTGGAGAGACACGGAGCCACAGAGAACCTGTAGCCAGTAGTTTACTCACCAAAGTGTGGAAATGTACAGGTGGATGCAGAGGCCCGCAATGGTATTGGTGAAAAGTCTAGCATGGCATCTTGCAGCAGTCTGGTTCACCAGAAAAAGGGCCATCAGAACTGAGGACATTATTCAGAGGAAAAACAAATAAACAAACAAAAACCCAAACAAACAGAAAAAGAGGAAAACAAGGATTCTTGACTATCCTGACTTTAAATCCTTCCCGAGTTCACAGGGCACCATTTATGTTAGTAATTAGGTTTAATTAGGTAGCTGGTAAAGAGAATGCCATGCAATATTCAGGCAGGACAAGAAGATTTTTTTATTTTACTGAACTGCTGGCCCCCACTGTGCATGGTGGAGAGGCATGACCAAAAGGGCTTTTTTTTAAAAATCTTTTATAATGTCCCCATATGTCCTGGTTTCAAAAGGAATCCTAGAGACCAATTCCCACTGCTGTCTTGATGAGTTTTCCAGTTCACATTTATTATTATGTCTCATTAACACAGGTATATTCACTGAAAAAAATATAAAATATGGAAGAGTAAATTTAAAAAAAATCACCAAGATCATTATCTGACACAAACATCAGGCGTTTGATATCTTACCTTCTGATGATAGTTAGTATACTACATATATACCAGCATATGATGTATATAATTTGTTTATTGTCCAGTACAGTAGAGGTTTACATTCATTGTAATCATATGTTTTCATTATCTTATTTTTAAATATCTTTTTTTTCTTTTCTTTTGTGGTACTAGAGCTTGAATCCAGGATTTCATGTATGTAAGGTAAACATTCTACCTCATAGCTACAGCCTTAGTCAATGACATCATCACCATCAACAGCAACAGCATCAGCTGTTTGCAGCTGTGTTTGAAGAGCTGGGGTTTGAACCCAGATCTCTCAGATGGTTAGTTAGCAGTCTACCACTACATTCTCAGGCTTAGGACATTATGTTTTAATGTATACATAGACCTCATACTTTATTTACATTAATTGCTAGTGTTAGACATTTAAAGTATTGGCTCTTCACATTTCAAAGCTCTTTCCTTTCTGAAATGCTCATGTTTCTCTTTAATTATTTTTCCACTGCTGAGAGTGGCACTCACAGTTTGCCAGGAAATCCTCTACCACTTGAGACACACATCTAGTCCTTTGTGCTTTTGTTGTTTTTCAAGTAGGGCCTTTCATGTATGCTCTGGGTGGGCAGAACCACGATCTTCCTGTTTGTACTTTTTGTCTAGTTGGGATGACAGGCACATGCCACCTCACCCAGCTGTTTTATTGGTTGAGGTGAGAGCTTGTGAGATTTTGCTTGAGATGGCACCAACCCACAAACCCCCCAATCTCAATCTCTCTCATAGCTAGAATGACAGGCATGACACATGAGGCCCAGTCTCTTTATACATTAAATAAATAAATATTTTATTTCATTGTTGGACTTGCCTTATTTTGGGGGTTTGAACTCTGGGCTTGGATGCTGTCCCTGCGCTCTCCAGCTCAAGGCAAGTGCTCTACCACTTGAGCCACAGTGCCACTTCGGTTTTCTGGTGGTTTATTGAAGATAAGAGTCTCCCGGACTTTCCTCGCCTGGCTGGCTTTGAACCGTGATCCTCAGATCTCAGCCTCCTGCGTAGCTAGGATTACAGGCGTGAGCCACTGGTTCCCGGCCCTGGACTTGCCTTTTACTCAGAGTCTGGGCACTGTCCTTCAGCCTCTTTGTGCACAAGGCTAGTGCAATACCACGTGAGCTACACCACCAGTTTTTCTGAGTGGTTTATTGGAGTAAAGTGTCTCATGAACTTTCTGGCCTTGGCTGGCTTTGTACCTGGATCCTCAGATCTTAGCCTCCTGAGTAGCCAGAATTACAGGCATGAGCTATCGGCACCCAGCAAAAAATAATTAGATAAAAAAGTATTTAATACTTTCTACAAAAAATACACTTTCGCTGACAGCATACATGTGAGTTATGCAGCAAAAGAATATATTTGTTTCCATCATTCAAAATTGCTTATGTCATTGTGTTGACTTTGTGTGTTTTCATTATCCAATCTAATAAAGCTCCAATGAATTCGGTTAAAAGTAGCATCATACAATATGTAACCGTCAGTATTATTTTGGAAGATTCTCCATTTTACAATATAGTTGGTTGATTTTATTTTTCATTTTCTGAATGAGTATGTGTCATTTCACTATGTTAATATGTCAATACTTTTTTGCAATCTCTTCTTAATTAGCCTTAAGGAGGCTTCAGTGTTTTATGATACTATTTCTTACTGAGCATGCAAGAATGTCTCTGGCTTGGCATAGTATTCTGAGTGAAATGTTCTGCTCATATTCAATCTTGTAGCATTACAACAGCCTTTTTCAAATGCTTCTATCGGTCTACTTTTCTAGCAGAATTTGAGTTCCACTTCATCCACAACCTGACCAACATTTTATTTTGCCAGACTTTAATTAGTTCATTCTGAGAGATTCAAAATGGGGGAAGTTTTCAATGTTTAGAAAATATAAAAAAGTAAATATAAAACAATAAAAATAATTCCCAATCTGACATGCAGACTATAAACATTCCTCTTTTGGAACTTTTTTCCTAAGACTACAAATAATTTAATATTTTAAAACACAGCAATTACATTACATAGATGTTAATTATTATAATTACTAATGTGTTTGAACTTACATCACCCATGTTATTTTGTAGGCATTTCTTCTCTTTAAAACATGACCAATGACTGTATTTCAGTCAAGAATTCAATGGATATCCTACAAAATTAAGGAAAGTGAGGGAAGCAATTGGTAGTGTAGGGATGGGTGAGAATAGCGAAAGAGATGATATTGATCAAGATGCATTGTGTTCACAAGCTGCTGTGTTAAACGGCAACTCTTTTTTACAACTACTTGAAGATAATAAAAATATTTAGCATATTTATAATCCTATTGATGATTTCTCTTTTTATTGGTTTTGAAGTTACATTCTGTTCTTATAGTGGCTATCCTTGAATTTTTACCATATGTATTTAATGAAGGTGTGGAAATTATCATGAATTTGTGTGTCAGTTTTGTACATGAGCCATAAAAATTGTCCTGCATTGTCTCAAGTGGCTTTTAATATACCATCGAGGGGAAAAGTTTTACCTTCTCCAAAAGAAGAGTGGAGGGGAATCCTACCCTTCCTTTCATCTGTCCATGTTGCTGTCCACTTATGTTACAGCATTCTGATTCCAGAGTTTTTGGTTGTTGTGTACTCTTGGGAAAGTTACCACTCTCTTTGAGTTTTACTTAAGGTTTACTTAATAGCAACAGCTAGTTTATTGGAATTTTGCGAGAAAAAAATATATCTCTTGGGAAAGAGTCTAGCACTCAACAAAATCATTTAATTAGATATTGATTTTATCTTCAATATCATAATTTTTTTTTGCTTAAATAACTTCTCAAGGGGTTGTATGTCTTCATGTATCTCTGTGTGCACTTGTATTCTCACATTAGACAGAAGAGTCCACTGAAGGCCCTTCTCGACCAGGGCTCAGGGATGATCACTCTCCTGGAAAGTGATTCCTAAGGAGAACCCTTCCATACATTCTCCTGATACTTTAACTAAAATATTCCACACAATGAGTGAGTGACAATAAATGATACCCTAGAAGAAAATATTTAACCATCCAAGAGGACAGTGCAACTTTAGTAAGCTTATGTAAATAAAATACCATGCAATTTTTTCAACCTATGTATTTGAACTGAAGTAAAAGCCAAATGGAGAGCATTGCTCTAAATAGGCTTTCCAAAAGGGTTTATGAGGTTTTAGTAGCTTTCTAAATTTGACCACGGATACTTATACCTTTTAATTTAGTGGATTTGAAATGCCTGGCTTCAAGTAACATGTTGTAAGAAGGTTATTTCTGGACCTTCTCAGTGTGTAAAGTATAAAATTAGCATCTTTTTTTTGGCAATTGAACCTCTTCATTTCAAAGCTAACCTAGCTCAGTCAAATCATTATAGATGAAGACTAATTAAATGTCCTTCTGCTCTAAGTTTTAACTCTTCATTGGCTCTGATACCTAGAGGTCAAACTTAGTATGAGTCAAAGAATTGATTTGCTGTGTTACACTTACATGGGAACCTAGAATTATTGGGAACCTAGAATTATAGAAATACAGAATTATTGGCTTATGATCACATTAGTACCACAGTATAATTGTAATTATTGATCCTTAAAGATTCAACTCAAGTGTGAGAATAAACAAGCCTGCTTACAGAGTATTGATGTCCTGGACCTATATGTTTCTTTTAGTATTTTCTTTCTTTCTTTCTTTCTTATTTTTTTTCTGAAGTTGAGTTATTACAACAGAAGCTTCCTAGAGTTGGATTTTTCACTTGAACCACAGAACTATCCTTACCATTGCCAAAGTAGCAAGGATTCATGTGAGGTGAAGTTGATGCTTCTCAAAAGCATGAAAATCATCAGCATGCACAGCGCAAAGAGACAGACCTGGGTCCCCACTGCCAGGGGCAGGCAGGATGGCTCTTTGAAGACTGAAAATCATAAAGAAAACCATGCTGTTTTCATTTCTGAAGGATCTAGGAATGCTAGAAGGAGGAAAATGTTGAATGGGGGAACAGGCAAGCAATGTAACAAGGTTTCATTGTATTTCTCCTTTTAAAAAGTTCCACCAAATGGAGAAAATTGAAGGGAAAAAAAGAGAGAAAATTGAATCATTCTGCAGGAAGCCTCTTGAAAAGGAGTCTACAGGGCCCTGGGGGGGATAGGGGGAGAGGTGTGTGTTTTCTTTATAGAACTCTATCTTTCAGGCACTTTGCATTATTACTCATATTTAATGATTCGTCACAACCGCCTTGTGAAGCCAAACCATTTTTATAGATAAGGAAATGATGGTAAGGATCCTGTACAAAATAGTGTTCATAATCCTATCATTTGTCAGGTAGGAACGACGTACCAGATATTGAATTCGTGGGTTATGAAATAGAAACTCACTAAATCCAGGCAACAACCACACGGAGATCTGCCACACTGCCCTAATGGTAGAAGTGCAAGCTCTGAGAAACACATTGATTTCTTCCTGGGGTGGGGGGCGGCGGGGGGAATCAAACGTGAAGGAAAGAGCTAGGATTTGCTTCCGAATTTGTCAAAATCCAAAGCCTGCTGCTTCCTCTTTGTAAAAGTTCCTTAATGAACACCCTCTCTCTCTCCAGTCACCATGTTGCTGAGTGCCCCCGGTGAACCCTGGTGCTGGCAAATGCATGGTGATCCACAGCACTGTGATCAGGGCCAGCACTGATGGGGCAGTTGTCACTTAGATGGCACCACAGGACTTGGAGAACTACAGCATTCCTGGAGACTGGCGCTTCCACCCCCTGGGGGCCCCCCTGGGGTCAGGATGAAGACTGGGACAGGAACCTCAGATCCTCTCCTTGGGAACTACTATAGGGGTGTCCAAGCCCCTAGTGTGCCCCGCCCATGTGAGCTTTAGCTGTTATTGCTCTGGTATGAATCCCTACCCTGGCCTCTGGATCTTTTTCAATACAAGAGGGAAGGCAGCACCCAGTGGGAAATATTTGCCAGGGACTGGTTCTTCTCATCTTCATTCACATGGCTATTTCCCCAAGGCAACTCCTGCCCCATGCTCAGCAGACTAAGTGTGGCCATGGAAGTTCTTCCTTGAACCATTCCACTCAACATGGCTTCTCCAATCTTCATAGCATTCAGCTCTGAGCCCTTCTTGCCTGACTCAGCACCTTAGAGAAACTTGTTTGTCTAACACAAGGGTTTTCGGAGAAAGTCACCACTAGCTGCAATGATAGCAGCACTTTCTTTAATAGATGAAGCAAAGAAGAAATACAGTGCTCCCTTCTTTCTCTCAGCTGGAAGATAGTGGTGGCATTGTATTTCTAAAGCACTGACTGGTGTCTGTGGTGGGTGGTACTATAGGAGGTGATGGTGGTGTCACAGATGTCAGTAAGTAAAGCAAGTAAAGACTTTGCATACTGCTCCTAAGGCATTTGATTTTGCTCAAATTGCTAAACAGGCCCTGCTTCAATCCTTCATCTTTCAAATGCAGACCATACTGATATCTACTTTACTTCAGGGATTGTAAGGATTGAGGGTGTGTGTGTGTGTGTGTGTGTGTGTGTGTGTGTGTGTGTGTGTGTGTGTGTGTGTGTGTGTGTGTGTGTGTGAGTGTGTGTGTGAGTATGTGTGTGTACTGGTCCTGGGGCTGGGGTGCTGTCCCTTGAGCTTTTTCGCTCAAAGCTAGTACTCTACCACTTGAACTACAGCTCCACTTCCACCAGGTTTTTGGTAGTTAATTGGAGAAAAAAGTCTCACAGACTTTCCTACCCAGGCTGGCTTCAAACAGCGATTCTCATATCTCAGCCTACCAAATAGCTAGGATGACAGGTGCGAACTGTCCACACCTGGTTAAGGATTGAGTTTTGACTAATCCCTTTCTGCTGATATAGTAAATAACATTCTGAAAGGCTAACATTCCTCAGGGAGGAATGCATTTCCCTCTGAAAAGATATCTCTTTCAGTTCAAAGAATTTGGCTTCTGTCCTTCATATCCAAAAGGGTAGTATGTCCTGGCTCTGAGTTCATAGTGAGCCACAGATGATGCTTTGCCATTCTCCTAGGAGAATCTCCATTTTGAGTCAATGAAATCTGATTCAGGTATCTGAACTAAGAAGTTGGAGTCCCCTCAGAATATCATAGTTCGGGCTATGATGCTGAAGTGTTTGGGCTCCACTAGACCCTGTATCTCAATTCCCCCTTTATTAGAACAGGAATAATAATAATTTCTGTGAGAATTAAATATGTAATATAATTGTAGTTACCACATTCTGGGCATTCAGAATCATTCTAGCATGTGAGGAGGACACAGGACTGGTAGGCTGCCCTTCTCTTACCTTCCAGCCTGTAGGCTTTGAGTTCATGCAGGTGAGCATACATACTTGTGGTCTAGGCCATTAAGTTCTATGGGCCACATGGGCTACATGCTGCACTTCTGAAGATAGAGGCTAGATGTTCTGAAGACCTTGTGGTAGGACTATGGCATCAGAGCTTCCTGGGAAAGCTAGTTGACATCAACTGAGAAACAGGTTCCCTTGGAGACAGAGAACATGGCTATCCATCATGGTTGATTGATAGAAGCCAGGTCTGAGAGAGAGGGAAGGGAGCTAATTCCTTGGTCCTGAATCTCACAACACTGAGGGGCCACGAGGAACACAATTCATGATTTTCAAGTAAACTAGTTGGTAATGAAGTTAAGGAAACGCCTATCATGGTTTCTCTTTCTCACAGGAACTGGAAGGTGAAAATGGATTGTCATCAAATTTGCTAAGCAAAGGAGGCCCAGGGAATATGTCAGGTTCTTAATAGCTATCTATGGGGAAGAATCTGGTTTTTCTTTTTACTGTGCCAAAAACTTTTGGTAACGAAGAGTCTGGGATATCAGTGAGGATAAAGCCAAGTGCAGTCATATGGGCTTATCCTCATGGTCAGAGCAGATTGAACAGGCAACTCTGCACATTTTTAGGCTTGATGGTTTTCCAGAAGGACTGGCCAGCTGACCTGCATTTTCCCCCATCCCATTCTACTGCATTTCCTATGCGTATCTTTGCTTCTGGCCCAAGTAACTCATTGTATCAGAGCCCACGGAAGACAGCTGTGCCTGATGTTTGCTTTGGTCTGGACTTCAAATAGACTTTGACCTGCAAGTGTACAACGGGCAGTGATACCTTCTTTCTCCTGCCCAGCAAACTTCTGTCCTACTCACTCATCCCCTTTGCCTGGCCTTCAAAAGAAGTGAGGTTTTTGTTGTTGTTTTTTTCCTCAAAGCCTTGCTTTAAGATATAAACATTCATCTTAAGGTTAATTCACTTCACCCTCCAGAAAGGAGGGATAGAAACATTTACTGTAGACTAACGGTAGACCACTGCAAGTGGCTCCCACCTGTCATCCTAGCTGCTCAGGAAGCTGAGGTCTGAGGTTCTGCATTTGAAGCCAGTCTGGGAAGGACAATCCTTGAGTCTCTTATCTCCATTCAACCAACAAAAAACTAGAAGTGGAGCTATGGCTCAAATGTGCAGCACTAGCCTTGAGCAATGAAGTTAAGGGACAATGTTCAGGCTCTGAATTCAAGCCTCAAAACAGGCACAAAAAGAAAAAGAAAAAAAAGAAACCAAAGAATAGAAAGCTGAAGGCACACGCCCTAGCTACTCCTGCAGTCCTGGCTTCCAATGAACTTAGGCCTGCTTCTGCATTGGGACTGACCAAGGGAGCTGGACACCAGAGGCCTAAGCCTGGTCCAGACAGCAGCTGTGAGTAGAGGGAGCATAGCTCATTGACAGAAGATTAGCTCACAAAGCCCTTAGAAATAAAGGATCTAATGGGGCCTAGGGGTCAGAATGCCTTCGCATTGGTCAACCTCTAGGCCTTTGATTTTTATCACAGTCATATTCCTTGATTGCTAATTTTCTAAAATACACTAAAACCCTCTTGTTCTAATGATTTCCTGATAACTTTCTTCATAGGCCACCTCCCTGGGAGCTACTGTGATACTCCACATATTGAAGCTGCTGAATTATACATCCCTTAAATAGAACACTTCAATTTATTGCTGACAGTTGCCCTATTTATCTGATATTGCTAATCTGGCTTAATCTAGCTGAACCATAAAGGAAAAGAAAAAAAAACCTGCTTGGCGCCACAAAATACAAAGGAATCATCAACCCTTTCTGACTACAAAGCTTGCTACTTAATTGTACAAATATTTGTGGGTTTGGCAAGGGTGAATGCCAATTTGTTGTTTTAATATAAAGCTGGAAAAGCAAGGTGAGCACTAAGAAAATAGCCTAAGTGCTCATGATGTACTAAGCTAAATTCTTGGGAGAAGTCAGACTCTGCAGATCAGACAAGCAGAGGCCTGCAGAAACTCTGAAAGCAAATATTTGTGGTAGTTATCAGGTGCATCAGGCAATAAGAAAAAACAGGCAAGAACCAGCCCTGGGAGGAGGGGAAAAGAACTCTTTTCTGTCTTTTTATCCTTCTCCATATAGATATGACTTTATTTGGTACTTTCTGCTTTTTACTTTAGGAACTGGTTTAAGGATCAGAAAGAAGAGAGTTAGTTACATAAAGAATCTTGATGCTTCTAACTGGAAATTAGAATACTCAACAATGAGAAGTAAGCAAATAATTAAAAATTACAAATATGCCTTTCCTATGCACCTTTAAAATAAGTGTGGTGTCCTGTTAGGAAGATGAATTGCTTAATGTCTGAGATTTGTTTAGAGATCCTCAGGTGAAAGTTTTATTGCTCTACTGGATTTATTTGTCTGAGTTTAACACTATACTCTAAGGCAGGGCTTCAAAAAACATTAATGTATAGGAATCTCCAGAACGTTCTTGTAGAAATGAGGATTCTGATTTGGGGTGTGGCTCAAGTCTGTCTTTCTGACCAGTTCCCAATGAGTTCAAAGCTGCTGGACCAATTTTGAACAAGTCTTTAAAGTCCTGCTTTTCAAACTTGGCTGCAAATTATAATCAACTAGTAGTCTTAAAAAAATAAGATCTTCCAGCCAAGCATCTGTGGCTCACGCCTGTAATCCTAGCTACTCAGGAGGCTGAGACCTGAGGGTCACGGTTCAAAGCCAGCCCGGGCAGGAAAGTCCATGAAACTCTTATCTCCAGTTAACCACCAGAAAACCAAAGTGGCACTGTGGCTCAAGTGGTAGAGCACTAGCCTTGAGCTAAAGAGCTGAGGGACAGAACCCAGCCCCAGAGTTCAAGCCCCATGACCAACAACAACAAAAAAATCTTCCCTCAAATTCTAATGTACATACAATCAAATGTAAGACTAAAACTGGTTAAGCAGAGAACTAGTGGCTCTTGCCTGTAAGATAACCATTCAGGAGGCTAAAATCTGGAGAATCCAAGTTTGAGGCCAATCCTAGGCAACCCAGGCAGAAAAAGACCCTTAAATTCTATCGCCAAAAATAACCATCCAAAAGTAGAGTTGGGATAAGTTCTCAAGCACCGGAGCACCAGCCTAGAAACTATGTGGCCCTGTATTCAGACCCAAGGACCACCACTAATAAAATAAAATGAAATGAAATTAATTTAAATTAAAATAATAATAGTGGTTGAAGGGACTAGTATTCAAGCTAACTCCAGAACTGGGTAGTTAGGGATTAAGTTAAATTACACAGCTAAGCACATAACTGAGCCCAGACGCACAATGATTCCTTTGTAAGACTCTTCTAAGCAACTTGGACTCTAACAAGAGACGTGAACCAGCCCACTGAGTATCTGCCAGGGCAGATGAGGTAAACCCTGGCCCTTGTTCTGCAAATCATTTAGTTACCTCTATGTAAGCAGAACAAGAGAGAAAATGGTGCAGCTTTGAGGCTGTGTATCACAGCCTCTGAAGAGCCATAGAACTTGGAAAAGGATGGCCCACATTATAGCAGTAAGGCAGTTTCTTAAATAATTATAAATAGAATTATCGTATGACTCAGAAATCCCATGGTGCATCATTATTCACAATAGCCAAGAGGCTGGAAGCATCCAGAGAGTATGTTCATGGTGAATGGATATGCACATACAATGAAATAGTATATAGCCTTTAAAAAGACACACGAATGAATCATGAAGGCTTTACATAAATTGAATTATCCAGTCAAACAAGGATAAATGCTAATCAGTATTACAGACTTGAGGTACCTATTGATAGTATCAAATTCAGAGACGGAAAGTAGAAAGGTCGTTAGCAGGAGCTGAGGGGGAAAAGAATAGGAAGGTCTTGTTCAATAAGTGCAGAGTTTTAGTTTTGCCAGACTTAAAGGAATTCCAGACATTGGCCAAGCAGCAATGCAAATGTACTTTACTGTGGACCGATATTCAAAACTAGTTAACTCAGCCAAATTCATGTTATGGACAATATGTTGCAATAATTTGGAAAAAATAACAATAAAGAAAACAAAAGCTAATTTGAGAGGCCTTGAAACACTGGAGTGGATGAGGAATCAATCCACTGACTGGTAGGAAGTTCTGGCAATTGTGAGATTTGCTTTGGACTGAACCCAGGGTGTGGAGCTTGCCAGGCAGGTGCTCTACCACTTCAGCCACACATCCAACCCAAGATCAAATACTTCTTCACTGAGAAAAGAAAGGGTTTGGATTGCACAAGAATGCACCTTCTGACCTCATTAAAATCTAAGTTGATGCATTATCTTTCTAGAGATATATAGCATTATAATTATAATAAAGTGGTTAATATATGAAGCCTGCTTCTTGAATTATTCTGAGTGCATGCTACATCTCCTCAGACAGAGACTTCATCTTTCCTTACATTTTTCAAGCTATTTCTATTATAATTATGTTATATTATAATTGCATTATATTATATGATTATATAATATTAAAATTTAATGTGTTATAAGCTAAATAATACTATAAGCTTTTGTAATATTAAAATATAATATAATAAGCAATGTAATAACCTCTGTAGTCACTTCTTATTGTGACAAGTGCTGTTGGTAGGTTCTTTGCCTATTTTGCTTCATCTGATCTTCACCATCTCTATTCAAGCTAAACATTATGGTCCCCAGTGTACATATGAGAAAACTGCGGCCTGAAAGTCTAGATCACTTTACCCAGAGCCACATAGCTCATTATTAGCAGAAGCAGGAGTTAGCATCTCTGTGAGTCCTGACCCAAGTGCCTGAGGAGCAGGACTCCAGGGAAGAGCTGGGACTCGAACTGCAGAGGGTGCAGGCTGTGTATTCACAGGCAGCGTGAGTCAGCTTAACCCACATGGTCGTGGATCAAAGATGAGGGGCCAGGAAGTTAAAAAGCAAATATGTTATTTGAATGATGTAGTTAAGAAAAACTTTTTAGCCATACAGGCAAGATAAAAGTCTGGGAAAGAAGATAATGAGTTCAGTTCACCATTGTGGCAAACATGGGTTATTACTGGTAAACATGCACACAGACTCCCTAGTTTTAAAGTAAGTTGCTATTGTTTCTTGTTTTAAAACTCATAAAGTTAGTCAATACCAGATACTATACTTCCATCTTAAGAGTTGCTCAAATGTCTGTGTCAGGGTGGCTCACCCTTGTAACTCTAGCTAATCAGGAGGCTGGGAATCTGAGGATTGTGGTGTGAAGCCAGCCTAGAACAGGAAAACCCAGGAGATTTTTACCTCCAATTAACCAAAAAGCTAAAGTGAAGCTGTGTGGCTCAAGTGGTATACCACTAGCCTTAAGTATAAAAACTAAGGGCTAGTGTCCAGGCTTTAAGTTCAAGCCCTAGTTCCAGTATGAATACCACAAATCAAAGTATATATGATAAAGCCTTGATCCTTAGCATGATGCTGTGAGGACATGGTTGACCCTTTTGAAGGTGGGGTCCAGTGGGAGGCATTCAGGTCATTGGAGGTAAGCCTTTGGAAGAGCCCCTCCCTCTGACTCTTGCGTGGAATATAGACTTGAGGTGAGTGGTTTTCTCTATACAAACCTCCTCTAGGCAAGCTACCTTAGGATCGATGAGAAGCAATAGTACCAGGCAACCATGACTTTCTGAAACCATGAATCCAAACAACCATTTTCTCTTTATTAGTTATTTATTTCTAGTGTTTATCACCACAACAGAAAGCTGACTTAACACACTGTCCAAAAGCAGAGTACCTTCCAAATTCTTTTTTTTTCTTTTTGGGTCTGGTCATGGGGTCTAAACTCTGGGCCTGAGCGCTGTCCCTCAGCTCTTCAGGTCAAGGCTAGCACTCTACCACCCAAGCCACAGCGCCACTTCTGGCTTTTTTTTTTTTTTTTTTTTTTTGCTTACGTGGTGCTGAGGAATCGAACCCAGGGCCTCAAGCATGCAAGGCAAGCACTCTACCACTGAGCCACCTTCCAAATTCTTAAACACAGCATGAACTCATTAAGTTGGACTTTTAATCTATGATTCCTGGCTGTATCTGAAGTCTATGCTGACTTGTCCATTTTGCTTGCTGGCCACTCTTTTCAATGACCAGACGTTATACGATGGTCAAATGAAGCTGAAAGAAGAGTTTTAGCCAAGGGTGAAGAGAAAGGATTATTTGTTTTCAAAAATGTCAACAGTACTTTTGAGATCTTTTTAAGTAACTGTAGGGTGGCAGCCATGTTTCCTGAAAGTCGAATTTTCTCGGAATTGTCAGCACCGTATGACAGAGTGGCATCTTCGTTATCTGCTCTGCCCTTTACTATATTGGTACTCTGTCTTTAAAGTGATATAGAATACTGGCCAATCCCTAGAGTGAATAATGAATTTTCCTGAAGAAAAAAGGTCTTGGTTAATGTGGCAAGCAGATAACTAGTATTAAAGTAATAAATTCATATGACCTTGCCAGGTCAAGTGCATGCAAACTATTAGCTGATTCTTCTTCTTCTTCTTCCTCCTCCTCCTCCTCCTCCTCCTCCTCCTCCTCCTCCTCCTCCTCCTCCTCCTCCTCCTCCTCCTCCTCCTCCTCCTCCTCTTCTTCTTCTTCTTCTTCTTCTTCTCTTCTCCCCTCCTCCTCCTCTTCCTCCTCCTCCTCCTCCTCCTCCTCCTCCTCCTCCTCCTCCTCCTCCTCCTCCTCCTCCTCCTCCTCCTCCTCCTCCTCCTCCTCCTCCTCCTCCTCCTCCTCCTCCTCCTCCTCCTCCTCCTCCTCTTCTTCTTCTTCTTCTTCTTCTTCTTCTTCTTCTTCTTCTTCTTCTTCTTCTTCTTCTTCTTCTTCTTCTTCTTCTTCTTCTCTTCTCCCCTCCTCCTCCTCTTCCTCTTCCTTATTCTTCTGTAAATCAGCTTCACTGAAACATAATTTGCACACCATAAAATCTATCACTTATAAATATACTACTCATGCCACGTGCCGGTGGCTCACCTGTAATCCTAGCCACTCAGGAAGCTGAGATCTAAGCATTGCTGTTCAAAGCAGCCCAGGCAGGCAAGTCTGTGAGACTCTTATCTCCAATAAACCACTAGAAAACTGGAAGTGGTACTGTGGCTCAAGTGGTAGAGCTCTCCCCTTGAGCTAAAGCACTGAGGGCAGGCCAAGGCCCAGAGTTCAAGCCCCATGACCATAACTACCAACAAAACATAATAATAAATATACTACTCATTGTCTTTTTGTGTTTTTATTGTAAAAATACTGTGCAGAGGGGTTACAGTTACATGAATGAGGCAATGAGTATATTTCCTATCGAGCATTGTTACCTCCTCCTTTGTTTTTCCCCTGCCATCCCTTCCCTTCCCACCTCCAAACTCCACCCACTCACAGCCAAAGTTGTAAAGTTCATTTTCAACATAGTGTCTTGTACATAATGTCATTGTTACAATGGGTCAACAACTATCCTTATTGAAGCATTTTGTTATTTCCATTCCTCTCCCCAAACTGGAAAAATGTACATGCAAGATGCAGGGCACTGATCACTGCAACCATTCTAATTTAAGAGGATGATTCTCATTGCCCCTAAAAGTAATCTCTGTTTCTATTCCTAGCCCCAGGAAATTGGTCTGCCTTTTCTAGACATTTTGCATAAACAAATCATACAGTATGAAGTCTCTCATATCTGACCTTTTATACTTGGCATGTTTTGAAGGCTATTTGTGTTGAAGCAAGTATTTTACTTCCTTTAATTGTTTAATAGCATTGCACTGTATAGGCATACTATACTTTGTTATCCACTGATTCCTCAGTGGATTTTTAGGTTGTTAACTTTGATTAATATGAATCATGCTGCTGGAAACATTTATGTACCTGTCTTTATGTAGAATTTCTAGGTAATATGGAAAATTTAATTTTTTAAGAGCTTGTAAAAATGCTGAGCATAGTGGTGCATGCCTGAAATCCTAGCTATTTGGAAAGCAAAGACAGGAGGGTCATGATTCAAGGCAAAAGTTATCAATCCCAGCTTTTTTTTTTTGTCAGTCATGGCACTTGAACTCGGCTTGGGTGCTGTCCCTGAGCTCCTTAGCTCAAGGCTAGCACTCTACCACTTGAGCCACAGTGCCACTTCCAAAAGTTATCAATCAAAAAGCAAAAGGCAGAAGGCCTAGATGTATGGCTCAAGTGGTAGAACACTTGCCTGGTAAGCAGAAGGCTGTAAGTTCAATCCCTAGTACTAACTAGAGATGAAACAGAGATAGAGACACACAGTCACAGAGACAGAAACAGAATCAGATTAAAAAAAATAACTGTACCATGTTACTTTTCTAGCTTTAATGCATGAAGATCCTAGTTTCTTCACACACACACACACACACACACACACACACACACACACACACACACACACATGTCCTTTTTTAAACAGGGCCACACTACTGGGCATATAGCGGTATGTCATAATGATTTTGTGGTTCTAATTTTCACATTCTAATGGCACTGAGCATTTTATGTGCTTATTATCCATTCATATTTCTTTTTTGATGAAATATCTATCAAATTGTTTGCTCATTTTATAATTAGGCTGTTTGTCTTTTATAACTTATAATACTTATTCATATATTCTGCATAAAGCCCTTTATTAAATATATGATTTGCAAATATTTTCTCCCAGTGTGTGGCTTCTTTCTTCATTCTCTTACTGGATTGCCAAGGTTTTGAGGCACAGATGTTTTAAAGTATGATAAAGTCCTAGATATCAATTTTTTTTATCTTTTAGGATCATGTTCCTAATAGCTAAGAACCATTTGTCTGCCCTAAGATCACAAAGATTTCTTCTTGTATTCTCTATTAGATGCCCATAGGTCTATAGTCCCTCCTTATAACACCTACATGAGAAATATAGAAGGAATCTAATATTTTATCTCAATGTATTCTTTTGTTTTTCTGGGAGAGTCGCACTAAGGCTTGTATTCAGGAGCATGGGTACTCTCTCTTAGCTTTATTCCACTCAAGGCTGATACTCTACCACTTGAGCCACAGCTCTACTGACTTTTTGGTGGTTGATAAGAGATAAGAGTCTCATGGAATTTCCTGCCCTGAATTTCTTCAAAGCATGATCCTTATATCTGAGCCTCCCGACTAGCTAGGATTACAAGCTCAATGCACTCTTGAGGTAAACAGAAAAAGAATTCCTGAAGGGCAAGCACCATTTCAATGGGGAAAATGGGGCTTTTGTGACTTTGATGTGAGTGTAGGGCAGGAGGGGACATGGTGGGGACATGCTGCCAGCTTAATCTCTTTGAGTTGAGCCAGTCAGAATGTTCTGGATGCAACAGCATGTGGAAGTAGCCATCTGGCTTCCGCCTAAATATGAGAAACAACTATTTAAATCTGCTGTCTCTCGGCTCTAAGCATTACCTAGTACATCTGAATTATAAATAAACAAAAATTAGCTGTAAATTCTATTTCTCCTTACAAGTGTCTGTTCAGTTTGTTATAGCAATGGTTTGGGTACAGGTAGAAGGGAACAAGGACACAATGTAACAAACTAGGATAAACTTACGGTTAAAAAAAAAATCCTATCAGTGTGAGGGCTATTGAGGATCTTGTGTGAGACTGAACAGAAGACTACAGGAATGTAGGAATCTTCCTAAACCCTTCTCATCCCCAGGCCATAGTTACTAACCGTGTAGTGTTACTCTCTCAGCCTCTGTCAGACTGAAGTTTTCAAATCCTTCCCAACAGAATGGTAGAATCCATAAATAACCACAGCAGGGCTAATATATAACCCCTTATCTCAGGAATAACAGTGATGATGGTGGTAGTGTGTTAGAGAGTTGCTCTGTGCAGAGAGAGAAGGGTTACCCAGGTAGGCCAGGAGGGAGTGTGGTGGGCACTAGGACTTGAACTCAGGGTCTAGGTGCTGTTCTTTAGCTTTTTCCTTCAAGAATACAGTTCTACTCCTTGAGCCACACTGCCACTTTCAGGTTTTTGCTGGCTAATGAGGTAAACGTCTCACTGACTTTCTTGCATGGGCTAGATTTAAACTGGAATCCTCAGATCTCAGCCTCCTGTAGCTAGGTTTACTGGCATGAGCCACCTGCACCTGATAGGCTGAGTATAGACTGGCAGAACAGCCAATCTTATCTTCAGAGCCATGAGCTGATATCAGGAATTGATATTTTGAAATTAATTTTACCCTGACAAAAATCTTTCAAAAGCACTTTCCTGCAGATAAAAGTGAACATGTCCTCTGTGTGTGTGTGTGTGTGTGTGTGTGTGTGTGTGTGTGTGTGTGTGTGTGTGTGTGTGCCAGTCCTATGGCTTGAACTCAGGGCCTGGATACTGTCCCTTTGATATTTTTACCCAAGGCTAGTACTCTGTATTTGAGCTCTACTTCTGGCTAATTGGAGGTAAGAGTCTTACACCTTGTCTGTTTGAACCATGATCCTCAGATCTTAGCCTCCTGAGTAGCTAAGATTGCAGGTATGAACAATTAGCTACATAAGTCTTCTTTTAAAACTTCTACAATCTACAGGCCCACTATCTTCTTCTTTTCAGAAATAGTCCCGATTAAGTGTTTGTTGTGATGCTTTTATCCTGCATTTACATGCACAAATAAGTCCCCATAAAATATGGAAGCTTTGGAGGTATAGATGGTATTAGGCCAGATGACTCACTCCCCAACTTGACTTTTCATTTATTAATGCTCCTTACAGATGTTTCCACTCTAGGGCGTAGAGACTTCCCATTCTAGTGTCTAGATGTGCTACTCTGAAATGGCTAAAATGTGTACGTACCTAGACTACAAGGTCTCACTTCTCATCTCTCTCCAAGTCACCTGGAACAAGTCTTTTAACCTTTCTGTTACTTCTGTTTTTGCATCTCTTATGTAGGAATTAAGGTGGCATCTATGTCAGAGTTCTGTGTATGTTGAAGAGTTAAAGCATGCAAGGCATGTTGGGTGTTGGTGGCTCGTGCTTGTAATCATAGCTACTCAGGAGACTGAAAGCTAAGGATCCAGGTTCAAAGCTAGTGTAGGCAGAAGTCCATGAGATTCTTATCTCTAATGAATCAGCAAAAATCTGGAAGTGGAGCTGTGGCTTAAGTGGTAGTGTGCTAGCCTTGAGCTAAGAAAAGCCAAGCAAGAACACAAGGTCCTGCTCAGAAATAAGAGCGCACACACATGCACGTGCGCCCACATGTGTGCGTGCACACACTTACACACATACTGGGGTCAGAGTTGTGTGGTGTGTCGACACGCTGGTTTATTTCCCCACTGATATACACAGAGATAGACTGTCAACACTTTCTTGCTCTTATTATTAATGAATAACTTACTCAATGCCCATAAACATGCTTCCTTATGGGCCCACCTAAGTGTTTCTGCTGAGCAGATACAAAACACAGAAGTGCATATGTGGGATGACTAGCCATGATCCATGAGCTGTCAGACCAACCATTAGGCCTCTGATTTATTTATCTGTCCACGAACTAGAGTGCCCACCGCTCCATACTCTTGCCATGTTTTAAATGTTCATTTCTCTAAAACAATGAGAAATGATCTTGCTATAATGTTTTAATTTTAATTTCTCTAATTACGAATGGGAACACAAATATTCTCACATGTTGATTGGTAATGGAGCTTCTCTCCGAGGTAAATTCCCTCTTTGTAACCTTGACCCCATGTTTCTATTGAGTAGTTGGGTGTGTAGAGTTTCTTTACATACTTTGCATGCTAAGCCTTGCTTTGTAACATATGCTGCAAATTATTTTTTCCCTCTAGTCAAAGCATTAATTGGAGTACTCCTAGGAAAGTTTAGCCTGTCCTGGAGTGGTCTGTAAGGGGCGGATCTCTAGAGAGCGAAACCACACAGAGACCACAGTAGCTGCACTGTGACCACAGCTCTGAAAGGTGGAAAGATGTCCTGCATGGGCCAAGAGCTGTGACCACAACCCAACCCAGACCCTCGGCAACACACACCAGTCACCCCTGCCTGCCTGAGACCTGGATGGTCATAGCCCCTGAATTTGGTTAATCTGAACATGTTTATTATGAGCTGTGACTACTTCTGAAATGGGATTCCAGGCAAGCACTTGGGGAGAAGTGGAGTAGACATAAGAAGCAGGAAATAAGAATAAAGTGTTCTGAAATGCCTATGGGACCTTGCTGTTGTTCATTGTAGCAACAGCAGCTTGTCTCGTTGCTGTCTAGAAAGACAAAATCCCCGCACTGCTTCCCTCTCCCAAGATGGACTGAATCCACGTCTCCATGGGAGCATACACCTCCCCCAATGGAATGTGTGCACACTCCACAGTTGTGACACGTGCTTTGGGCCTATCCAAACAGGCCATGGCTACTTTCTGGCTTTTTGTGGTTTGCTTTTTTTTAAAAATGATTTTTCACATCAGTATGCCAAGGGGTTTCAACATGTCAATTAAGTACAAGGCATCATGAACAAGTCATCCCTTCCAGCATTATTCCCCATCTTTCCCAGCCTCTTAGCGCTGTTATCTTCCTGGTACACATAGAGTATCACTCTGCATCATCAGTTTTATTCTGTCCTCTCTATTACCATTATGCTAAAGTTCTCTCTCTCTCTCTCTCTCTGTCTCTCTCTGTCTCTCATACACATACTGGACTGGGACCTGACTTTAGAAAATAAGGTTGCTGAAGATTATACTAATTAAGGTGAGGTCATATTGGAGTAGAATAACCCTTAGACTTTGTATAAGGATTCAAACCCTTATACAAAGGGAAAATTTGGATGCAGATATTAGAAAGAATGTATAAATGAAAACAGAGACTGAAGTAGTGCCAAAAAAAGGCAAGAAGAACGAAGATTGCCAACACACTACCCTTCTACAAGAGCCAGGCTCAATGGCTCATGCCTGCAGACTGAGCTCCTCAGAAGGCAGAGACTGATTGGGGAGATTGTAGTTCACGGCCCACCTGAACAAATACTCATCTCAACCAACCACCTGGATGTGATAGCATACACCTGTGATCTCAGCTACACAGAAGCTGTAGGTAGGAGGATCACAGCCCAAGCCAACTGAGCAAATACACATGGCCATATCTGAAAAATAACTCAAAAGCATAAAGGGCTGGAGATATAGTTCAAGTAGCAGAGCACCCACCTAGCTAGTGCAAGGCCCTAAGTTCAAATATCTAGTAACCACCAAAAAGAAAAAAAGTCAGCAAAGAGAATGGCTGGAACAGACTTTCCTCCACAACCAACAGAAGGGACCTGCCCTGTGTTGCTGGGTGCCTGACTTGCAATGTCCAGCCTTTGGAGAGCATGTCCTTGTCATCTAGTCAGTGGAACTTGGTGACCCTGCAGCAGGTGCCTCACGCTTATCTTTGGATAAAAAAAATGAGGAGAGTAAACTGGACCCAAGGTGCCATCCATAGCCCAATGCTCAGTGCTCAGTGCGCAGGCCTGGAGAGTGCATCCGCTTCCCTGCCTCTAATTGGATGTGGGAAGTGGCTGGTGCAAAGGGGAAAAGCTGTTTGATGAGCAAACCCATTATCTTTGCTCATGAATCTCCACTCGTGTTTTAATGAATGGGCTGCTTAGAGGGAGTTTGCCCTGGTGAAATTTATTTTTAAAAATTGGATTCGAAAGTGTATCCACTTCTTTCTTTATCATGCATTAGTGGTGCAAATTGGTAGAGCCCGCAGTTCCCAATTTACTGGCGGCCTGTTTAAGTAGAGTCTGTGGCTTTTATTGAATCAGAATAGACAAATCACCATCTTTAGTTACTTCTTATCAGGCTTTGATGAAGTGGACAAGACCTGGGAGACAATGGGCTTTGCCACTGACTGCCCTTCCTCTAAGCTCATTTTTATAGCTTCCAACATAGAAGTGTCCTCATTCTAAATCTTCTTAGTCACCAATTCCCTCGAAAGATTCTTAAACTAAAAGTAGTCAATGTTTATTAAGTCATTCTTCTAGCCCCTCGCTGTCACTTACCCTTCTTGCTCGTTGCTGGTGCTCTACCACTTGAGCCATACCTCCAGTCTGGCTTTGGCTGTTCATTGGAGATGGAGTCTCTTAGATTTTTCTCTCTTGGCTGGCTCAAAATTTGATCCTCTGGATCTCAGGCTCCTGAGTAGCTGAGATTACAGGTCTGAGCCACTGGCACCCTGGCTTTTATTTTTGTTTTGGAGACACAATGTTGCTATGTAATCCAGGCTGACCTGAAACTCTCTTCACACTGGCTTCAGCTCTCCTAGATCGGTTATGGGGAGGTTAAGACAAAGCAAGTTTTTGTTTTAGATACATCAATTTGCAAAACTGTTCTCACAAACTGGTCCATGAAATGGATCGAGGCCTCTTGCCGTCATATCTGCCCTTCATTTTTCACCCAGCCGAGGAGACTTCTACATGCTAAAAACTGACTACAAGAGAACCCAGGACTGCCAGGAGCCAGGCTCCTACATGTTTTCTGAGCCGTTAGCTAAAATGCACTCCTCTTGATCTAGATTTGGCACCTCCATCCCAAGGTCACTGCTTATCGACGTGGCCAGACACCAAAGTGAATGTCAATACAATGGTCACAATACCTTGAAGCTGATGAGTGGCATGTCACCATGTCAGACTTGGATCTCCCTCACTATTGAAGGCTACACTCGCACTAGCTTTGAAGGCACCCAAGTAACCAAGGGAGTGCCCAAACATGTTTATTATGCTCAACTGGGACCAAATCGCAAGGATTGACCTATGATGTAGTGTTCAAGGTTATAGAGGAGAGCCAGATATTTACAGAGATGAGAACCACAGGCTTGACCTAGGAGAGGAACACTTTTTAACTGATGCCTGCGGTAAATGTTCAGGAAGGAAAACCCTTCAGCAGCCAAAGATCAAATTTCTGCTTATCTGGAGGCCAAATGCAATAACAGACAAGGGCTTTCCAATACCATGCTGTCTGACTTCTCAACCAAACACCTCAACTGCCTCTGCTTTCAGTGAGGAGAAAGCAATCTGAACTCACTTCCTTTTCATCCCTGCCTGCATCTAAAATGTGAAAGAAAGCCAGGTGCCTGTAACTCATGCCTGCAATCCTAGCTACTCAGGAGGTTGAGATCTAAGAATTAAGGCTCAAAGACAAGCCCAGACAAGAAAGTGTGTGATACTCTTATCTCCAATAAACGAACAAAAAGCAGGAAGTGGAGCTGTGGCTCAAGTGGTAGAGAGTCAGCCTGGAACAAAAACTAAAAAAAAAAAAAAAAAAAAAAGCCATAGTGCCCAGGCCCTGAGTTGAAGCCCCGGCACAAGTACAAAATAGGATAAATAAACAAAAACACAAATAAATAGGGAAAGAAAGAATTTTTGGACAACAGGACCTGCGTATTGAAAATATTGAGAGCCAGAAGTTAGGCCATAGGTCTGGTCTGTACCAGTTTGCCTGGGAAATTTATTTTATGTTCTAATCTGAATGTGTCTGGCTAAGACAGCATGGGTGCTAATTCTGTAACAATAAGCCTGCTGGGGGATGTTTGGGTCTTTGTTTGTTTTGAAGTGTACAAAGACTGCGGAATGGGTGGCAGCATACACGCCTCTCTAAATGAGAAGTACAGGCTGGCACCGTGGGAGGTTTGCTGATAGCTAGGAATCAGAGTGGGGAATGAATGAATACTTCAGGGAAAATCAGGTAGGCCCAGTCTTCCCCTGCAGGGGCACACAGATGGGCAGAGTCTCTTGAGGATCAACAGGACTATCAGGATACAAAAATACCAGCCCACAAAAGGGAACCCTACTGCATTGTTGGTGGGAGTGTAAACTTGTTCAACCACTTTGGAAAGCAGTATGGAGGTTCCTCAAAAGACTCCACATAGAGCTCCCCTATGATCCAGCAATCCCACTTTTGGGCATTTACCCAAAGGATCACAAACAAGGCTATACTAAAGCTACCAGCACAACTATGTTTATCACAGCATTATTGACTATAGCTAAGATATGGAACCAACCCAGAATGGATTGAATGGATCAAGAAAATGTGGTATACATACACAATGGAATTCTATGCTTCCATCAGAAAGAATGACATTGCCCCATTTGTTAGGGAATGGAAAGACTTGGAAAAAATTATATTAAGTGAAGTAAGCCAGGCCAAAGAAACATAGGTCCCATGGTTTCCCTTATTTGCAATAATTAGTATACATGTAGGATAATCTTACCAGACAAACAGAAAAGGTCAAAAGCTATGTCCATATGACCAGATAAGATGATGCTAAGTGAAATGAAACCCAAGATGTATTGTTTTCCATGTCCTATGTGATTTTTTTTGTTTCTTTTGTATGTTCTTCCCCCACAGTATAACCCCTGTTTTCACTGTATTTGATTTCGGTTGCCCTGCATTTTGTATATACATTTTTCTAATTTGGGGAGGGGCAAGGAAATAACAAAATGCTGAAACAAGGATACAGGTTGGCCCATTGTAACAATGAGATGTACAAGACACTATGTTGAAAATGAACTTTACAACTTTAGAGCAGGGGGTAGGGAAGCATTGGGGAGGTGGGGAGGGAAGGGAGGTAGAAGAAAAACAAAGGAGGGGGTAAAAATGCTCAATAGGAAATGGACCCATTAACTTACTCATGTAACTGTAACCCCCTTTACAATAAAAAATATAAATTAAAAAAAAAAGAAAATAAAGTCTAAACACCAAAACAAAAAATACAGGCTCCTGGAGTCACTGGGAGGAGATATCTAAAAATCCCTGCCAGTGGGAAGTAAAAGGCAGCTGGGCTCTGAGCCCAGGTCTTTCAGGACCCTTAGCTCAGGATGCCATGAGGTAGGCAGTGGAGGCTCTTTGCCCACAGATTCTGTTGCCATTCAGTCTTTGTTGGTGACGTTGGTCAATCTTTGAGCATCCTCGGTTCCAAACTCCAATCTCTGCCTGGCTTCCCCTCAGCCACCCACCCTAACATCCTCGTTCAGCACTGTCCCAGTCACTAATATGCCCCAGCAGTGACTGCTCACTGCTGCCCACGGTGCATAGCCTCCTTTTCCCTCTATCACCAATGTGCTGACACAGCTTGTCTCTCAACCCAGCCTGGACCATTTCATACCTTAATTCTTGGCAAGACTGTGGTCTGTCAGACCCAGGTCAAGACTACAACACTGAAGGAAGTCAGGCTCAGAGAGACAAAGGATGTGTGTTTTCTCTCATATTTGGAAGTTTGATTTAAATGGTAAAATACATGCAAACATATGTATATGTATATCAATATTCATATATATATACACACACAAGCATACCAACTAAAGTATGCTATATGTAAGAAAGAATTCAGTGGTATAATACCTTTGAACAACTAACAATTTAGCAAAGTAAATACCAGGAAACTGGAGCATGTTATTGGGGGGGGAAGCCAAGGGAAGTGGGGAGGAAGAATGGAGAGAGGAAGGGTGAGAGAATGCCACCATAATATTCAACATACATATGTGAAAATGGAGCTAGGCAAATTGAGGGAATGGATGGGGTTAGGGAGGATGCAGGAGAATGAGAAAGAGGTATCATTGACCAAGATGCATTGTAGTCACAAACTGACATGTTGAATTGAAACCCCTTTGTTCAACTACTTAAAGATAATAATAATAACAAAAACAGGCAGTGACACTGGGTGGATGGGGGGCTACTACCCTGTCATGCTGTGTGACACCTTTACCCTATGCCAATTCCTAACACCTGCTGACTGACTGTTGAACTCACCACCTTGCTTGTTCTATCCTTTTCTCTCTCTCTCTGATATCCCCAGGCCCATCGTCAGCCCCTTAGTGAGGAGCAATACTGTAACTGCTAAATTTGCCCAAGAGACAGCAACATTATGGCTTCTCAGCTTCTCTCCTCACAGCAGAACTTCTACCCTCTGCTTTCCTTTACCTTTAGTGCAGAGGAAGGCACAGATCTACTTTCTACCAGGATTCATTGTGTTCTCTCTTCTGCTGGATCTTCCACTATCATCTAGTTCATCCTCCATTTCTCTTCCCATTAAGCCAAACCTTCTTTAGGATGGGAAGGTGGCTCTGTGGTGGAGTACTTGCCTTGCATGCATGAGGCCCTGGGTTCGATTCCACAGCATCTCATAAGCAGAAAAAGCCAGAAATGACATTGTGGCTCAAGTGGTAGAGTGCTAGCCTTGAGCTGAAGAACTGAGGGACAGTGCCCACGTCCAGAGTTCAAGTCCATGACCCACCAAAAGAAAAAAAAATCAAACCTTCTTGACAATACATGCTCAATCATCCCTTGTTTAAAAGTAGCATCTTCCCTTGATCTGAAAACCATCTTAAATTACCACCTTGCTCTGGTTCTTCTTTAGCATCTCAACATATATACCCCCTAACATTTAAGGGGTTAGGTAGGGAGAGGGGCTAGGGATTGAATTTAGGACTCTATGCTTGTCAAGCACGTGCTGTGCCATTTGAGCCACATCCCAGTCCTTTTTGTTTTTAGTTTTGCAGATAGAGTCTTGTGCATTTCCCTAAGCTAGGCTAGGACCACAATTCTCTTCCTGAGCAGCTGGGGTTACAGGCATGCTCCACCACAGCTGAACATAATCTTTTATTTTTGCATCTCCATTTGGCTTCTCTCTCAACAAAACTGTTCAAAGATGAGCAGTGAAATGGTGTAATTCTTTAAAAAAACAAACAACTAAGTCAAAACCCAACAAAATAAGGAAATGGGTATTCATAAGAGGTTAGGGTGGGGTAAAGGGGAGAGGGATAGAAGAATGAAGTGGGGAAAGGGGAAGAATGCAGGAGAGAATTCATTGTCTATAACGCAGAATCGAGAAATATAAGGGAAGGGGTGGATTGAATAGGGGTGAATATGTCGAAGTAATGACACAGATCACGATGCATTGTACACAGAAACTCCTTTGTTGGTAAAAATATTCAATACATAATCTAAAATTATGAGAAGTAAGGGAAGGGATTCGGTGAGAATTGTGAAAGGAGTGACATTCATCAAGATGCACTATATTCATAAACTGCTTTGGTGGAAGGCAACTCCTTTGTACGACTACTTAAAGATAATAAAAATATTCAAGGACGAGGAAAATGGCAAATCAAAATGAGAGTTTGTGTGACCTTTCACCATCTGGTCCTTTTGTCCCTTTAACTGGCTTCTCTTATATTTCATAATTCCACCCAGGGTTCTATTCTTCATTTGTGTTCCTTCTCTCTTGGTGTCCTCTGTCAGCTCTCTTATCTACTTCCCTGGTTTCAGATGCCATCACTACGCAGACAACTCACAAGCTCTACTTCATAAATCCAACTGGTAGCTGAATCTGAGATAAACTAGGAACGAGTCATGATTTACTCAGCATTAGGTTCCAGACACAGTACAGGGATTTAGGTTATCTTATTTAGTTCCTTCCACAATTCTACAAATAGATGTTATTGCACACTTCTTAAAAAATAATATTTTATTTTATTGTCAAAGTGATGTACAGAGGGGTTACCGTTCCATAAGGGGTAATGAGTACACTTCTTTTCTAACAGTGTTACCCCCTTCATCATTTTCTCCCACTTGCTTTCCTCCCCAGGCCTCCTTCCCCCCAAGTTGTAAAGTTCATTTCAAACATAGTGCCTTGTAAGAGTATGCATTTTATGGTACTTGAACCCTGCTTCTGACAAAGCTGTGGACTAAGTGTTAAAGGTTCTGAAATTGAGTTCTGGGTTTGACACTAATTGCGGTTGTATTTTGAATGTGTGGTTCAGCCTCCTGCATCATAGCCTTCTTATCTATGAAAGGATCTCACCGTGTTAAACAGATAACTTGAAATCCCCAAGGGCTGATAGCTCCAAAATTGTGACATCTGCCTTTGACATCTCAAATCCAACTAGATTAAAAGCAATCAGCTGGTCACACATGTTCCAATCCATTGTCTATCATTTGTGCATAATTATCTCAGAACCACCCTCAAGTGCCTTTACAAGGGTTATTCCTCTTGATGGGTAGAAGATGAAGATGCCCCATCCCTAGAACACAGCTGCAACAGGAAGAGAAACAAAACCCAGCTGTGCTGTGATGCTAGATGGTCACTTCACCAACCATGTGCAAATAGTGAATTTGCAGCATGTTAAATGATCTGTGAAGGTGGCTCATTGGGGCTTTATTAAAAGTCATCTTAGGGGATAAGAGATAGCTCAAGTGGAAGAGTACCTGTCTGATACGTGCCAGGCCTTGAGCTTAAGCTTTAGTACTATATCTGAGTTCCAAAAAAAATTTGCCTAGCTGGGCACTGATGGCTCACACTTATAATCCTATTTATGCAAGAGGCCAAGATGGTTCAAAGACAGTTGGAGGAGGAAAGTCCATGAGACTTTTGTCTCCAATTGACCAGAAAAACTTGAAGTGGTAGTGTGTCTCAAATGAGAGAGCATGGCCTTGAGAGAAAAAGCTAAGGGACTGCCTGAGGCCCTGAGTTTAAGCCCCATGACTAACACACGCACCCACACATACACAGAAACATACCCACTCCCCCATTTGACACAAGTCTCTGAGAAATATGGGGACACTAAATGACAAACTAAGATAAATTAAGGTACATAAGCTCAGGTAAGACAAACCACCTCATAACCAATTTGAGCCCACTAAGTCCAATGTCTGGGCTTCTGAATTCTAGAAACTCCTGCTTTGTTTCTTTACAAAAGTTAACACAAACTTAATATAGAAGGGTAAAAGTTGCAGATAAAACTTACTCACAAGCCTCTGTGGTTGGGATATCCTAATACATCAAATGTAGTTTAATACTCCTTTTTCTATGCATGCTTTCCTTTAAGTGAAATCTTACTCTAAATAGGGCTCTTAATTTAAACTTTTAATTTTAGAGAGTGTCTTAAACAGATTAGGAAAGAAAAGCAATCCCCAGGAGTCAGCAGAGCTGCTCTAGGTATAGGGTGACATTTATTTCTTGAGGCAGTTGAATGCAAAAATGATGTTATAATAAAATAAAAGTGTTGGACCAAAACAAACAAAACAAAGCATTTTGATGACATAAACATTTTTGTTGTTGTTTATTGATTGTGGGGCTTGAACTCAGGGCCTAGGCACTGCCTCAGAGATTTTTTTTTTTACTCAAGATTAGTGCTCTAACACTTTTAGTTACCGCTCCACTTCTGATTTTCTGGTAGTTAATTGGAGGATCTCAAGGACTTTTCTGCCAGGACTTTTTTCAAATGGCAGTCCTCCTCAGATCTCAGCCTCCTGAGTAGCTAGGATCACAGGCATAAACCACCAGCACCAAGGGTAAAGATGTAAACTTTCAAATAGAAAAAATGCCTTGGTCACTGGAGAAGTTATTACTCTTAAGGACAAACACATCCTTGTGTTACTATGTGAAATCAACTGTCATACAACCCAGGATAATATTTAATTAAGCAAAGTCTGTGAACAAGAGGCAAGAACTTTCCCACATGTTCTGCTATTTGAAAGTCTCCTATGTTGCTACATACTTATACGCAAAGAAATATATGTGTTTCCCAAGAAAATTCTGGAAATCATCTTTGGGAAGACATTCAAGCCAGTTATTAGAATGACCAACTCCTTTCTAGTGAGGCCTAAGATTCTCCAGGCCCAACACATTGGCTTTTAGAATGATATTGTACCATTCATGAGGAAATGGAAAGACTTGGAGAAAATCATATTAAACAAAGTAAGCCAGACCCAAAGAAATATAGGTTGCATGATTTCTCTCATTTGCTGTAACTAGAATGTGCCTATAAATCTAAAAGTAAACCCCAGCACCAACACCAAAGGAGAAAAAAATGATCCAAAGACAGATGTGTACTGCTAATATTTTACTAAAATGTTAGCTTCATCCATCAGCTGAGTACAGTCTCCCTAAGTAATAAGTTCTACATATTGGTCCCCCAAAATTCCCTAATAAAACAAGTTGGCAAATTAATTAACATAGATTTGAGATAGAGAAGTTGAGTTTTAACCCAAACGATTCCTATAGATTGTGCTTAGGAAACAGGCCTTGCATGCGCCTTGCTGTCTTTCATGGAAGCTCTGGACAAAAGACCATCTGAGCCTGTCAGATGAAGCAGTCAATTCTGTCATACTTCGCGGGAGTCCAGCACTCTCTCACTGTCGCCGCCTTTGAAGGCACAGAGTGACAGTCAACCGGGCTGTTATGGGTATCCAACACATGGCAGACCTGAAAATAAATGTTAGGAAAAAGGCCACAGGGCCATAATAGGCTTGTTATTAGAGCTGGGCCGAGGGCTGCCGAACGACTGAACATCCACTATCCAGTGAGAACAGGAATTTCAGAGACTGTTTGGGGCTAGATTACTGACAGAGCGGCTGCTTCCAGCTTCCATTTCTGCCACTGCCGCTCAGAAGCTGATAAAGCAGAATTGTTCAGATGGCTTTGTTGAGTTAAACATGAAAATCAAAACAATGAGTGGAACAGCAATGGGAGGAGAGGAAATGTTGGTTTTCCTTTGTGTTCCTTGTCTGTCTGACCAGGAATTGAGAGCCTATTATGCCCAGAAATCTGAGATCCAGGCCAGGAAGAGGTCTTACCTCAACTGCTGGGATAGAAGGGAAGTGTTTTTCCCCAATCTCAGCACTCAGATCTGCACACAAACAGCTCCCTTCCTCCATTAAGCTGCTGTTCTTTACAAGTGGTTTTTGCTTGTTTGCTGTGCTTGAGGTTGAATTTAGGGCCTTGTACCAACTTATCGTTATTATTTTTATTATTATGACTACTACCTCTATTATTATTATTATTATTATTATTATTATTATTATTATTATTATATGTGTGTGTGTGTGTGTGTGTGTGTGTGTGTGTGTGTGTGTGTACTGGTTCTAGGGCTTGAAGTCAGAAATTAGACACTGTCCCTGAGCTTTTGACTCAAAGCTAATGTTCTACAGCTCTACTTCTATCTTTTCAGTGGTTAATTGGAAGAGTCTCAGGTTTGTCTGCCTGGGCTGGCTTCAAACTGTGATCCTCAGGTCTCAGTCTCTTGAATAGCTGGGATTACAGATGTGAGCCACCAGTACACAGAATATTATTATTATTATTATTATTATTATGGCTTGAGCTTAGGGCTTCTTGTTTCTGCTCAGCTTGCTCTCTCCTGACTGGCATTTTACCACTTAAGTCACACCTCTTCTTCCAACTGTTTGCTAGTTAAGTAAATATAAAAGTCTCATGAATTTTCTTGCCTAAGCTGGCTTCAAACCTTAGTCTTCAGATCTTAGCCTCCTAAGTAGCTAGGATTTCAGCATGAGCCACCAAGGCCTAACCACTATTAATTTTAAAAGAAATGTGTGAGTGTTGTTTCTCTTTGATGTTGACTATACTCTTCAAATGATATGAAAAGGCTCTGGCCAAATGCCCTCTACTCTACCATAGATTCTTCATAATGGCTTTTAAATTCAATGGATTTTGATGAACACAGGTTCTTTGGCTGATCCTGTTGGTGACTTGGGATCCAGCTTAAAAAAAAAAGCCACACATGGTTGTTGACTGTCCATCCCATCATCTAAGTGACAAGAAAGTTTGAAAAGAATACTTTGCTTTTCTGACCATTCCTCCAGTGTCATTCCTAATTCTGTCACCTTGACACGGCATTGACTCCTTCAGGAAGCAGTGTTAGGAAGAGAGAAAGTGTGTCAACAGGCAGAGCCGTGGGTGAACGTACTGCTCTGAAGGCATTAAACTTTCATGGATGTGTTTATGTATTATACATGTACAAGTCAGCAAGTCTGTATTAGAAATAATCTGCAGAAGCAATAAATTAATGCTGTATTATTAATATCTGCTTGCATGTTCAACAAATGGCTCCATGTGTGTGGCCCCAATCTCCCCATTACTAGCTACCAAGGACCATTGTGCCCTGGTGTCCGACCCTTACTGGAAGCTCACTCCTGCCCTTGGAGGCTCTGAACATCTCAATTTGCATAACGATTCTCAGCCTTCTGAATTATCTTTGTTTCAATGTGGAATTGTAAAGGTTGAGTAGGAAGGGCTTAAAGAATCCTCTTAAATAATTAACTGGAGTAAACAAAGTAACCTCTTGAAGAGTAAGATTTTTTTTCCCCTTCTATTTGGGAGAAAATAGCAAATTTCTTAAGATAATAAATTAGCTGTAAAGGGTTAGAAATCCTTAAAGGATAAAGGGTCAACACCTCCTCCTATTTCTATTTAGGGAATGGTTTTGGGGTTTGTTACAGCAGATGCTAGAAATAGTTTTTCCTTCCTTCCTTCCCTCCTTCTTTCCTTTCTTCCTTCCTGCTTTCCTGCCTTCCTGCTTTCTTTCCTCCCTCTCTCTTTTTTCCGTTTAATTTTTTTGTTACCTTTGTTCTATTTTAATTTTTTGTCTGTTTTTAAAAGTAACACATAGAAATTGTACATATTTTTTAAATTGTAGCAGGTGCCAGTAGCTCATGCCTGTAATCCTAGCTACGTGGGAGGTTGAGATCTGAGAATCATGGTTCAAAGCCAACCTAGCCAGGAAAGTCTGTAAGATTCTTATCTCCAATTAACCACCAGAAAAATGGAAATGGCACTGTGACTAAAAGTGGTAGAGCACTAGCTTTGAGTGAAAAGCTCGGGGACCGAGCTCAAGCCCTGAGATCAAGCCTCATGACTACCAACAACAAAAATTATACATATTTATAGGGTATCTCCTCAACAGAAATGGCTTTCCATATTCTCCTTTATCAATACAGAAATGGGATCTATGAAAAGTAAAAGTTAAAAGGCACACTATAGATCTGCTGTAGAGGATACTAAAAGTACATAATTAATGGAGGGAGGGAAAGACACTCAGAGAGAGAGAAAATAGGAGAAAATGAAATCACCAACCCAGCAATCCCACTTTTGGGCATTTACCCAAATGATCACAAACAAAGCCATACTAAATCTACCAGCACAACTATGTTTATCACAGCATTATTCACCATAGCTAAGATACAGAACCAACCCAGATGCCCTCAGTTGGTGAATGGATCAAGAAATGTAACATATGTGTGTGTGTGTGTGTGTGTGTGTGTGTGTGTGTGTGTGTGTGTGTGTGTATGTATGTATGTATGTATAATGGAATTCTATGCCTCCATCAGAAAGAATGACATTGCCCCATTTGTTAGGAAATGGAAAGATGGAAAAAAATTATATTAAATGAAGTAAGCCAGGCCCAAAGAAACATAGGTCTCATTGTTTCCCTTATTTGCAATTACTAGTTTATGTCTAGGACAAGCAGAAAAGTTCAAAAGCTATGCACATATAATCATATGTGATGATGCTAAGTGAAATGAACCCCAAGATAGGAACACCAGTGGTTTTATCTTTCTTGCTGTTGTTTTTAATGTACTTATAATGTACTGTGTGATTTTTTTGTTTCTTGTGCATGTTCTTCCCCATGGTATAACCCCTGTTTTCACTGTATTTTATTCCAGTGCCCTGTATTTTTCTAATTTGGGGAGGGGAAGGGAAATAACAAAATGCTGAAATAAGGATACAGGTTGACCCATTGTAACAATGAGATGTACAAGACACTATGTTGAAAACTGACTTTACAGCTTTGGGGGCAGGGAGGGAGAAGTTGGAGAGGTGGGAAGGAAAGGGATGGTAGAGGAAAAACAAAAGAAGTAACAATGCTCGATAGGAAATGTACTCATTACCTTACCCATGTAACTGTAACCCCTCTGTACAGTATCTTTACAATAAAACATATACTTAAAAATGGAATCACCTTTTCCAAAATCTTTCAGAGAACAAAGAATCCAGAGCATGGGGGATTTTCTGAGAGTCCAAAGTATTTGGCCCACTAGTGAGGGGATAACAAAATGACACCTGATTTTCATGAAAGATGAAGTTCAACAAAAAGTGAAAACTGGACCATTTTCTGATATCTTTACTAATTTCACTAGCAAGTGAAAATAATGTGGAACAGCATTTGTTTTCCAAGGGGTGAAGGAGATACGTGGGCTTCCAGAGTATCAGGGTTCATTGTTGCTGTCAGAAGCACAAGAAAATAAATCCCAGAATTAAAGGTTTCCTTCACTCCTTTGTTCTAGGCCACAACTCTCCTGAGATTTATGATTACAAGACAAAATTACCCGCTGTTGAGCTTTTCAGATGTGTGGTGTATGAAAACTAAATCCACCTTCAGTCAGTAGCTCCATGTTTGTCAGTAGCTCCATCTCATTGTCTAATGCCTTCCCATGGAGAGATGGGGAGCACAATGAAAGGGATGACGTTGATCAAGAGTCACTGTACCCTTAAACTGGCATGTTGAATTGAATGTGCTATGTACAATGACTTAAAGATAATAAAAAATAAAACAAACAAATATCTCTTCCCATAGTGGCTTCAAATGGACTGTTCACCAACTCCCCTCTGAAATTTGGCCGCCCTCTTTTCCCACTGTTCGCTTAATCTATTAAAGTCAGACTTTGGTAAATAGAATGTCACACTCTTTCTACCTTTCCTGTGTCACCTCATTTCTGCATGTAAGGGTGTCTCCTTACTTACAGACATTGTATTTTTAAAATTCTTCCCATAACCCCTTTCTTCTGTGAACCTTTAGTTCCACTTTACTTCCATTTATTATAGAATCTATTCAGCGTGGTTTTTTTTTTTTGAGCACTTACCATATGTGTGGCTAAAATAGGATTGATTGCCAAGATGAACTAACTGCAGTCTCTCATGAAATGTGTAGCCCAACTGGATAGATGAACTTTGCTAGATAGTAGTCTGTGCTCATAGCAGTGAGAGGAATGGAAGAAAAGAAGGGCTGTACTTAAATGTGTCAAAAGGAAACAACTGAATTTCCTGAAAGATACAGTCTCTCTAGTGAGTCTTATAAGAAGAGGAGAAGTTTGCCAGGCAGGGCATCCAAGGCACAGAAGTTAGTGCCAAACCTGGACATAGCATATCAGGAATTCACTTATCATTGAAGCTGCTTTTGCCAAAGAGTTCGTAATTTTCTTCTTCTTTTTTGCTTATGTGGTGCTGAGGAATTGAACCCAGGGCCTCAGGCATGCAAGGCAAGCGCTCTACCACTGAGCCACCTTCCCAGCCCCGTAATTTTCTTCTTAAGGCTGACTGCAGACTAAGTGAGAATGGAGCTGCCATAAAGTGGCAGGAGACAGCTTATTATCACTGTGAAACCTTGCTCCTTGTTTTTCTCTGATCCTTTTTTTGTGTGTGCTGGCATTGGAGCTTGAACTCAGGGTATGAGCACTATCCCCTGGAGCTTCTTCACTCAAAGCTGACACCTACCACTTGAGCCACAGATTCACTTCTGGCTTTTGGCTGGCTAACTGGAGATAAGAGTCTCCCAGACTTGTCCTGCCTGGGCTGGCTTTGAACAATGACCCGCAAATCTTAGCCTGCTGAGTAGTGAGGAGTACCTGGTATGTAGGTGTCCTTGAAATGTTCTTTAAAGGTGATGTTTAGGTCTAGGTGTTCACTTCTTTATGGTTTTTGTCCTACTGGAAGCGGCAGGGCAGGGGATGGCCACTGAAGCAGAATGAAAATTCAAGGAGGAAGTGAGAGGGAGCCATGGATTTGACAAAGTCCTGGGACTTCTGGTTAGGAGCCCTGTTAACATTGCTGGGTATAGACAGTGATTCTCCTGGGTGCTGAGGTGGTGAAGAGATGCAGAGAGATAGTAGTAGATGGCTTTATTCCTCCCTTCCTGACCAGGGGTCTCTGGTTGGAGGCCAGAGGTTGGACGGGAGGAGGGAAGGAGGAGTTGGGTGAGGAGGGGGGCTTACTCTCTGGGAGCTGGCTGGAAACTCAATGACTTGATATTGTGATCTCCTGATTTGAGAACTCTGAACAAAATCTCCTACTTGTTTTTCAAGTATTACTTTCAGTAAACATAGGATTTTTATCTGCCCCCTCCACCCCGATCCTGGTTTCAATGTGAAGTAAAAAGACAAATGGTAAAACTTTTCAATAATATGTTCTTAAGTCTATTTCATTTAAGCAATTACATGATGACTAAATGTCCTCGTAACTGATGGTAAAATATATGTAACTGATTTTTAATAGATCTCTGCCTCTAGATCCATTTTTCCTGCCATCCGTATGTTTACATTAAATCACAGAAGCCCACTGAAAATTAGCAAAGGAAGATGTGTGGAGAAGCAGAAATAGTATTCAATCCTCACCAGATTCCCCTGTTAGTGGAATGTGGAAGCGGAGAGGAAGAAATGAAAGTAGAATCTCTCTTCTGTGTAGCCCTATTGCTTTGTCATGCTATTTGCACCTTTCCCAGGTGATGACTCTCCAGCTGTTTTGGATAGATGGAAACAGAGAGACAGGTAGCAGCCAATCAGTGACACCCAAGCCACACTTCCCATTGATGTGGCATCTCAGGCACAATCCTTGCTTTTTTCTCTGCCAGATCCTGTTTTCTTCACAATGAATGGGAATGTCTGATCACACCTCAAATTAGCCAGAATGTGGCTCCCTCCAGCTTTGTATCCACATCTGGCTCCCAAACAGATGTAGGCAGAAGGGTCTATGCCCACGTGTCACTCCCCGGGACCAGGGAGATAGGTTTAGAGGGGGACAAGGACAGGTGGAAGACCCCTTGAAGAGGAGAGGCACACCCTGATGCCAGATAGTGTTGAGTTGATGCCAGCTCTAAAGGGCTGGGGAGGAAGGAGTGCTATGCCCATGTCTCCCCCTACTCACCCATCCACCCACCACCCACCCATTCATGGCAGTGTTCTCCTCTCTGTTGCTCAACATGATACATTTTTACCATGGACATGAGCAAATATCACAAATCAGGGCTTTCACCCTTTGCCCACTTCCAAAGAGTTGATTCTTAGAGCATTTACCTTTACTCCAAGAGCACATTCACATTCAATGCTTTTTAATGGTGTCGGAACCAAACCAAATTCAAGTTTTGCACCCTGCCCTAAAGACTCAAATTTGAGACACACTTCCCCACCACTAAATTTGAATCTTTTTTTTCTTTTCTCCGTCCTTTCCTTATTTTCTGTTCCCCACCACTTTCTTACTTCTGAAAGAAAAGACCAGGAAGATGGTCCCAGTCTCGTACAATTTATTGTTTTTACAAAAGAAAGGAAGTGAAAGATGAATAGTCACCACCAACAGGTGTCTGAGGAACTCCGTTCAGTCTCAGTTACTTTCCCTTGAAACTCTCCAGCACACCTCTATCATTAACACCTGTGAAATTGTCCAATAAAGCAATCCCACAAGCCCTGCTCTGTCTCTCCAATGTGTCGTCTGTTACATTCCTTGTCAATGAGGCAGCACATCTTTCACTTAGAAGGCTATGTGAAGTGTTCGTGAATAACAAATGAAGATTTACTTCCAACATTGCTGATAGGGTCTTGGTGTGATCACCAGGTTTATGGATCTGTTTCATGGGAATATGCTTCTCAAAGTTGCATTTATGAGTTGTTTATTCAGTGAATATAGGTATTCATGAGGGTTTTTCTCATTTTAGTAGAAATGAATAAAAGGGAAGAAAATAATCACTGGCAAAAAGCTATTTCAGATTTTTGCAAATTAAAGTTATGGGTTAATAAAATGAAATAATCTGTCTAATATCTCACACTTCACTTCACTGGATATAACACAATAATAATAATTCTAGATACAGTTCTTTTCTTTTTTTGTTTTCGTCTGTTGTGGGGCTTGAACTCAGCCTGGGTGCTGTCTCTGAGCTTTCTCTTGCTTAAGGCTACTGCTCTACCACTTAAGCCACAGCTCTACTTCCTCTTTTAGGTGGTTGGTTGGTTGAAGGTAAGAGTCTCAGAGTTGTTGCTGCCTGGATTTGCTTTGAACCATGATCCTCAGACTTCAGTTTCCTAAGTACCTAGGATTACAACTGGAAGCCACCAGTGCCCAGCTACATTTTTTTCTATCAATGAAATAATGTCTAGCCACTATTGGAAAAGCTTGAAAAATAAAACCCATTCAATGTATAAAATTAAGCTCCTGAACTGGATTCACAGACTCTGGAAGGGTTTTAGATAGAATTCAAGATGTGAAGACTTGGAAAAATTTATAGTAAGTGAAGTAAGCCAGACCCAAAGAAACATAGGTCCTATGGTTTCCCTTACTTGAAATAACTAGTATAAGTCTGGGACAAGCAGAAAAGGTCAAAAGCTATGTACATATAACCATATAAGATGATGTTAAGTGAAATGAACCCAAGATAGGGACACAAGCAGTTTTTTTCTTTCTTGCTCTTGTTTCTATATTTATAAGGTACCATGTGATTTTTTGGGGGGTTATTTTGTATGTCCCTCCTCCATGGTATAACCCCTGTTTTCACTGTATTTGATGTCGGTATAATTTGGGGAAGGGAAGGCAAAAACAAAATGTTTAAATAGGGATACAGGTTGACTCATTTTAACAATGAGATGTTCAAGACACTATGTCGAAAAACAAACTTTACAATTTAAGGGGGGGTGTAGTTGAGGAGGTGGGAGGGAAGGGATGGGAGGGGAAAAACAAAGGAGGAGGCAACAATGCTTGATAAGAAATGTACTTATTACCTTGCTCATGTAATTGTAACCCCTCTGGACAGTATTTTCACAATAAAAAACATAAAAAGTCTGTGAACTTGAAAGTGAAAACAATATATTACTTTTACTCAACTCCAGTTGAAAATTTAGTATATCCCTCAACCGTGAATATAGGCAATAGACCAGAACTATTAGCAATACCTTCCTATCACCAGGAGAAATCACAGATATTTTCCTATCCAATTATAGTGTTGCATATATCTAAAAACATTGTTTATATTCACTACTTCTTCAAAATTACAGTAATTATTAGATCCATTACTAGGTTTGTTTTTTAAAAACATACATTATTTTATCACACATTTGACTTTATATATTTTGATAACTGTAATTCCATATAATTGGTTTCCTTTGTAATCTTTATACATTTTATTTTACACATTTAAAAACATTATCTTGAGAAGTCTATAGACTTTGGTAGAATTCCAAAGTTTAAGAAACTTTGTTCTAAAATTGGCCCCAAATTTCATTTGTCTATCCATTTGACAGTAATAAATAATATGTAAACACCTTCAACAAATCTGACAATGTCCTAGAGCAAGGAGTGTAAAAATGAGCAGTACAGTATCTACTTTGAAGGACTTCTGATTCTAAGAAAGGAAACTTACTTTTTTTCAGAAAGAATAGGTATTTGTGTATTCTGGCTCAAAAACAACAGAAACTTTCAAGTAGCATATAAGATCCTTGCTATACAGAATATGATCCAATAAAAGACCAATTTGGGCATTACTTGGGAGCCCAGTAAAAATTTGTACTATCCTGCAATATTTTATTGAGTCCTGGGAATCCATTTATAAAGCATGAGAAGTAATGATTTAGCTTTTAATCCTGCATACTATTAACCTACTATTTCTTTCTTCCCATCTGACCTGACCATGATCTGAAAGAATGATAAAGCTCTGAAGAATCCAGAGAACACTAGTAAAATCTAGAACACATTGATTTGAATAAGGCTGATGAAAGAGACTTTGGATGATTTGAGAATTCTGTTTCTAGCTCCCCAGGAGAGTAAGACACAGGCAAGTAAAAATTCAAAGTGGGAAACCTAATCATGATTGAAAAAGCTTGCCACATTTTCTGATGCTTAGTTTGGTCATTCCTTGGTATGAAATGTAAAGAACAATTTTTGCTTAGAGGTACCTCAATGGAATGAAATTGGCTATACTGTTCTTTTACTCAAAGAACTATTCATAGATTTCTATTCTAAACTATGTTATTTTTACTCTGCCTAAAAGTAGTTTACACAGTTATTTAAAATCGTGCAGCATCAATGGAGCACTTATTTAATTTTGAGTTGCAAAATGAAATACATTTGAATTCCCTAATATAATATCTAGGGAGAACCCCAAAGTAAGAAGACTGAGAAAACAATAATATGTAAGACCAAGTATTAGAACCCAAGCTTAAAGAGGACTGAGTTCTATGCATGACACATGCTTCTGAAATTATATACAAACTGAAGTAATGTATTCTGAGAACAAGCATTTTATCAATAATTGGTGTTTTCTGCTCACTGCAATCTCTGATCCTGTCTTTATTTAAAATTCTGTTTTCCGCTATATTTTTACATTCATTACATTTTTATAAATGCTGAATTAAAATATTATTTGTTTTGATCACTGAGTTCTTGGACATCCCTTAAACTTTGCATTTTGGTATTCTAATCTAAACCTTGTTGAAGTTTTAAGGCCCTCATCCCTGTACAAGGAAATAATTACAATTAAGGAAGGGATGGTAAGAGGAAACAAAGGAGGAGGCAACAATGCTTGATAAGAAATGTACTCATTACCTTGCCCATGTAATTGTAACCTTTCTGTACAGTATTTTCATAATAAAAACAAACAAATAAATAAAATAAAAATAAATTCAAGAAATAACAAAAGTGTTCATTTTTGCCATGCAAGACTAAATGCTAAAATACTGTCGATAGAGTTAGAATGATTTTTAAAATGATCACAATATTGTGTTATATTGAATACATCTTACCACTCATAAACATACTTAAAGTCTGTTGTTTTGAATACATTTTACACACAAGGAATTCTTCCACTTAATTAATAGGACAACTGAGATTTGGATCATTAACTTGTAGACGTGTGGTAAATGTTTATCAAAAGATAACCTCAGTGTAATAGAGAAGCAGAGCTTTATGTGCATACATTGTGTGAAATGCTATTGTCATCAAAGTTAATCACCAAGAAAGCTAAGGCTAATAAATGGCTTAGATGAATCAGAAAATTTGATCTTTTCTCAGATTTACATTAATGAAATGATACAGTATCAAAGACATCACCTCCCCAGGACACTTTAATGTTAACCACTTTCGTAATAGTCTCAAAGGGCATTGTTAAAGAGGAACTCTGAATTGCCTGATGAAAAAAAATCATACTCTTTACGAATATTTTTGCAAATAGAATGCACCATTCAACAAAAGAGGGTATATCACAGAAGAAATAACATTAAATGCAGTCCACAAAACAAAATAATCCCAGACATCTCCAATGGCACATAGCTAGTAATAATCATTGCCATTCTGAATAATTCCTTGAAAGGCAGGAAACAAGTAACCAACACACTGTAATCAGCCATCCATTTGTTGTACTGTTCACTTTTAAGAAGTAGGGCCTAACTCAAGTCTATCTAAATTAAGAGAAGTTTACATTAAGGATGAACAGGGAGCAAAAAGAGTGGGGGATCTGTTGGGACTGTGGCTAATTCTGAGATATGCTAAAAGCATAAAAAACACATATTGGATTTGACAAAGTTACTATAAAGATATATTGTAAATTTTCTATATGGATGAAAGTAGACAATCTAGATGCTAGAAATCTGTCCTGGGAAATAGGATAAATCCTTCTCTTGTCTCCTTCCTTTCCTTTTCATTCTTTAGTCTTCCTTTCCTCTACTTTCTTCTCTTCTCCATTTTTCCTTACAACTCTCTTTAATTTTTTTAAAGAGAAGAAATGTTGATTATCTTGAGTGAATTGAACAAGAAAGCAAGAAATTGATTAAACATTCATCATAATACTTTCAAAAACTACCAACAAATGAAATGAACATTTAAAAAAAATGTGTGCTGGTTCTGGGGTTTGGACTCAGGGTCTCACACTGTTGCTTCTCTCTCTCTCTCTCTCTCTCTCTCTTTCTCTCTCTCTCTCTCAGGCTGGTACTCTACCACTTGAGCTATACCTCCACTTCTGGCTATTCACCAGTTAATTGAAAGAAGTATCCTATGAACTTTTCTGCCCAGATTGACTTCAAACAGCAATCCTCAGATTTCAGCCTCTGAGTAGCTACTTACAGGCATGAGCCACCAGCACCTGGTGCAAAACTTTCTACTTTAAATATCTAATAGTTTAAACAGGAAGTCAGATTCCCAAGAATTCCTGAGAATGGCTGTTTGCTGTGGGCAGCTTTGCTGCTGGGGCCTTCTAATTGTTCTTCCTGATTAGCTTCACAGAGTTGGAGGTGATTCTCAGAGGTTTGTGGAGACCACTGTTTATGTGCGTGTCAAACAGATTGTGTTTTTAACATTGAATGCCCACAATAACAATAATAAAACATGCTGGCATGCGCTCTGGGTAAACACTTTCTTCTGAAGATAGAGCCAGTGAAATGTTTAAGGAACTTTGACATTTATAGCTGTATTTATAATCTTTTTTGGATCATTTCCTCACAGAGACCCATGTTTGTATATTTTAAATTCTCTGGAGAAATAAAAACGTTTAAACATAACATAATGATATGATATGCATTTTATGAGCCCTTGCTCCCCATGTAAGCATCAGCAAAGAAAATGGTGTGGTGGATCCTGAGAAAGGGGTTCTGGGTAAATGTCAGGTTTCCTAGATACACATGACAATGTCCAAATAACCAAGGACTAGAAAGAGAAAGGGGAGGTGATGGTCAAGGTAGAGACTTGCCTCAAAAGCAGGACTAAATATTGGTCATCCTGGAATATGTACTAAGCAGAGAGCACTTTAGACATGCACAGGCTGTTTTCCATCCTAAGAAGGTGAAGGAGACCTCAGAATTTTAATGCTACTCTATTCGCACACATCATATAAATTTACCTACTGCGTGTTTCTTGAAATTTCCTGGTCGATAGCAAGCAACCAGGAAGTATTCATCATGGCCACGGAAAAGGTTAATGATAGGATTATTCAAACAAACAAATAAACAACTCCTTTATTTTCAGCTAATGAAGACAACTTTTACTACGCGTTTAATTTGGTGTATGCCAAATATATCTTAGGTGAGTTAATTTACTAAATATTCACAAGTTTAAACAGCAAATAACTGAAGTGATATTCAGAATGAAATCTGATCCTACTTTGCTAAACTGTCCAGCAGTGACAGGGTTGTCAGTTGTGGGGCCTGAACTCTGGGCCTGGGCACTGTCCCTCAGCTCTTCAGCTCAAGGCTAGTGCTCTACCACTTGACCCAAAGCACCACTTCCGGCTTTTTTTCTGCTTATGTGGTGCTGAGGAATCGAACCCAGGGCCTCAGTCATGCAAGGTAAGCACTCTACCACTGAGCCACCTTCCCAGCCCGGGTATGGCAATGTTAAAACAATGTTAAGTTTTAGAAAGTTCTCCTAATGAGAGATGAGGTCCAGATGTATTCGCTTCAGATCTGTAGTGTAGTAATTGGTTTTGGCCAATAGAGAATATGACAGAAGGAAATCTTTCTGCTTTAAAAGGGTAAGCCAGAGTAGTTTCCATCACGTTCTTTGGGACATTCTCTTCTAAACATAACACAGCACCATGCGTTTTGTGAGCCCTGGCCCGCCAAGTATGAAGAAATTTCGTATCAGACAGATAGTGCACCAACTTCCTTACATACCTTTGGTGCATCTTACATGAAGGTGTGAAAACCCTGATCGCTGTGCTTAGGAGACACAGAAGGGCCTAACAAGACTCACTTGGCAGCCGTGACCAGTTAAGTGAGAATCAGAGGGGGAAGCTCCGACCACAACTTCAGGCTATTTTTCTTATGTAAAGTTAAGTATATGATGTCTGGAGGTAGGCAGTGGGAGTCTCCCATTCTGATGTCTAGAGTTTTAAATTTAAGAACAAATAGTTCCTGCTAGTGATATGGCTCAAGTGGTAGAGCACCAGCTTAGCAAGCTCAAGGCTCTGAGTTCAAATCCCAGTACCACCAAAAAAAAAGTGCTTCACAGTTTTTAAAAATTTAGATTTTATACATTTTTCTTCAGTGAATTCTATATACCAAGCATCTAGATTTGTCTTTTGTGTATTTCTTTGTTTCTCTTTCTGCTCCCTCTTCTTCCTTCCTTTCTTCTTCTTTTCTTCCTTCTTTGGTGTGTGTGTGTGTGTGTGTGTGTGTGTGTGTGTGTGTGTGTGTGTGTGTGTGTGTGTGTGTGTGTGTGTGTGTGTGTTTGAACTCTAGGCCTTCCAGTTACTAGGCAGGTACTCTACCCTTTCAGCCTTATCCCTTTACCCTGAGTCTCACTAACTGTTTGCCAGTGCTGGTCTAGTATGAACCACAATCCTTTCAATCTCCACCTCCAGAGCTGTTGAAATTATGGATGTGAGCCACTGTGCCCAGCAATGGATTGCTTTTCCTTTTAGTCTGCATATTCTTAGCTCCTAACCAATATTCTACCCTATTATTTACTATGGACTACTATTCATTTTCATGTTTGACTGGACAAGAGCCTTGTCTTTGTTCAAAGTGTCTTGTCTGTTTTTTATTAGCATACATTAGTTACGGGGGTGTGTTCAAGTGAGATTTCCTTGTACACACACAATGTATTCCAATAATCTCACCCCTCCATCACTTTCCTTTCTACTCTTCCATATTTCCAAAACTAATTCCAGTAGGTTTCATTGTTCTATTTACATATATGTAAACAATTACCTACAATTCCATGCAAGCAACAGTTTAACAAAATTAGTATCAAGTAGATGAAGTAAGGGATTTTTTTGGAAAGGGTTAAATGAATGAGAAGGAAACAGATGAAAAAATTCAGTCAGAATACTCAATGTACATATATGGTAATGGAACTAGAAGTCATAAAATGAATCTGATGAATGATGAAAGAGGAAACTCTGATCAATAAATGAGCATGTTAACCAGCTTGGACAACCATTTGAAGTCTAGGAAATTAAAAAAGATAAACTATTAGTTATTATTAAGAATGAGGCAATTATTAAAGTTCTGTTTATACAGGAAAGCCGGAGATTTGCATGTGCTGATCTTAGAACCAGTCTCTTCCTTTAACTGTCTCAGTCTGTTTGAGCTGCTATAACAAAACTGCCATTGGTCATTTATTTCTGGAAATAAATGGAAATCTTGAGTCTAGGTTGCCAGGCTCTGTAAAGATCCACTTTCTGGCTTATAAACAGCCCTCTTTTGCTGTCCCTTTCAGGGTAGGAAGGGAGAGGAAAGACAAGTTGCCTCTTGGCTCTTCTGAGTACCACCTGTGGTCATTAGGGCTTACCCTTGTGACCTAATTACGTCCTAAAGGCTTCTCTCCAAATACCATCACAGTGAGATGGAAAGTTACAAAGGCAAAGGTTTTGAGGGGACTTAGGTATTGAGCCCATAACACTGTCAGTTGTCACTCTTCACTGGCTTTCGGAGTACAAGATAAGATCATCTTTAAATAGTGACTATTAATTCTCCTCCTCAAGGTGCAAACTTTTTTTTTGAGCATTTCATTTGATTAAAATTTTGAGCAATATTTTAGCAACTTAAGGTGGTAGAAGGCATTATTTTTGCTTCTAAAGCTACAAAGGATAACACTAGCTGTGAGCTTGTGATAGCAAACTTGAACAAGATAAAAACAGTCATTCTATTTCTAGCTTTTCTGGAAATCTGATAGAGCATGGATATTGAATTTATCAAATGCTTTTTAAGTATCATTATGATCTGATGTGAATATTCTCCTTTAATCTATTAACATAGCAAAATAAATTAGAAGATCACATTATATATCCTCAGCCAACATGTATTTGTTGAGTTCCTATAATATACCAAGAACTTAAAGTAAGTCAGAAAATGAAAATGAGAACACAACAAACTTTCTGCCCTTTGAATAATCAATCCTTGTATCATTATGATGCTGCTTGATTTAGATGTGTTACCCTATTATATGCTTCTGAACATGATTTGATTTTGTTTTGCTTGCAGTTTTTACATCTGTGTTCATTCCTGATACTAGATTATGTGGACCTGGGCCCCACTTAAAACTGACAGCCTTAAAAGTTGTCAGGAAATAAAATAGAACAGAGTATAACATTTTCTCCTTTTATTCATGTCTTCTTTTAAATCCATGATGCATTTTTGTAGTTTTCTTCCTGTGGATGGAAACCATTTCTTCTTGAATATATTCCTAGATAATTTATTCATTTCTATATGAGTGGGATGCTTAAATAAAATCTTTTGGTTAGTTATTGCTGTTATATGTAGACTGATTTTTGTACTTTGTATACTTAGATTATGATTGGTCACCCAGGGACAATCTCTCATTAAAGCTCTTAGTTGGTTGTTTCCTGTTTTTGAGACTTTGAGTTAGATAACTATATTGCCAGTAAATAATATTTGTCTTCTTCAATAAGTGATTTTTTTCCTTTGCCTTTTCTTTCCTCATCAGTTACAAATTTCAGAACAATAGTGAATAACTGTGAACATAGTCGTGTTTTTTTTTTCTTTTAAAGTGAATGTTCTTAGAATTTTATTATTAGATATTTTGCATTGAGATAAATATCCTGTAACAATCGGAGAAAGAAGACTAAATTCCTATTGCGGCTTCATTTATCAGGGATATAATAGTTGTATTATATCATAATTAGCTGTATTAATGTTGCATTTTTAGATTTTGGCATGCACAACTCGTGAGATTATTTTCTCTTTTTACCTTTAATTTTTCCCTGTTAGGTTTTGTCACTAGTTTTTGAATTGAGATTATTTTGTGGCCCTTAGGTATATTAAGATCCTCAAAGAGTTAAACGAGCCAGAAAAACTTTGTTCTTTAAAATTTGAAATAGTTTTTCTTTAAATGCTCTGAAACAGGTAAATCTTTCAATTTGTTTTCAATTTCTTTTTAGGAAAGTTTCCTGTTCCTTTGTTAGCACTCATATGTGATGGGAATGAGAGTGGCTCATTATACCAAAATTTTCAACTGTTTTCATAGCTGGAATGACACCTCCTTTCTTAGCCCTAATTTTTTGTCTCTCCTCTTATTATTTCCTTGATTAAAATAAGTAGAGGTTTCTACATTTATTCTTTTTATTCTATTTATTGTTTGCTTAAAAAAAAAACCAAGGAACCACTCTAGAATTTATCTATTCTGCTCCTTTTTGTTTACTAAATTTTAATTTCTGTTTTCATCTGTGGTGATTTCTTCTTCATTCGTGAGACTTGTCATGTTTTGTACATCGTCTCTCAAGTCAATGATTTAATTCACTTGTTACTGCTGCCATTTAGAAATAATAAAAGTATGTTTGGTGAATTTTCCTGATTATAGCTTTGACTAAATACTCCATGTTTAAGTACATCCTATTTTTATTTTTATAATATTTTTCTAGGTATTTTGCAACTATACACTTAATCTCCTACTCGGCTCAGAGTTATATAGAAGAATATGGCTATATCTCATCATTATGATGAGTATGGAAATTTTAAAACATTAATTTTGATGCATTTTGATCAAAGAATATGGTTTATGTCATTGTATTTGTAAGAAAATTCTGAGATTTTCATTTACTTTAATATACATTGAATTTTAGATTTTTCTCAAATATTTAAAAAGTGAATACAGTATTTAAGGTTATTAAATTCCCATATTCATTTTTAAATCAACTCACAATTAATACCAGATCCTCCACTTATTTATTTCCTAATTTAACTCTGAGGAACACAGAAAAAGTTTAATTTTCTTATGCTTCTATTTTCTTCATGTTCATTCCAATCTATTCCCTTTTTGTTCTAATTTTAAGTTTTGCCTTTATGCTTCTCATATACTCTGATAAAGGACACAGAAAATTGAATCCTGACACAGTTTTGTTTGGGATTTTTCCATACAGCAACAGGGAAAAAATATTCTGTGTGAGACATTTAAATTATTATTCTTGAAACTATACTTCTTTTTATATGGCTGCAATTTTAGCTTCTGGGGGAGAAGGGTAGCTCATGTATGTTTTAATGCTATCTTATGCCTCTAATTTTCCTGATTTATTCTTTCTTTGGCATCTTTGGTAGAAAACTTGCTGATTTGGGCTCATTTTTTGACATTTAATATGATAAATTCATTATATTTGTCATAAATTGCATGCTGTGTATACTCCAATTGATGTACATGTTATTGTTTTTAGTTGCTTTGCTATTTCTTTCAATATTTGTCCTTGATTCCATCCTCAATGTTTTTTTCTTTTTGTTATTGTTGTTTGTTTGTTTTTGGTAGGTCGTGGGGCTTGAACTCTGGGCCTGGGCGCTGTCCCTCAGCTCTTCAGCTCAAGGCGAGCGCTCTACCACTTGGGCTACAGTTCCGCTTCCGGTTTTCTAGTGGTTTACTGGAGATAAGAATCTCACGGACTTTCCTGCCCAGGATGGCTTTGAACCGCTATCCTCAGATCTCAGCCTCCTGAGAAGCTAGGATCACCGGTGCCCGGCACATCCTCAATGTTTTTATTTCCTTTTTCTCTTCCCTAATGGAAAAGTAGACATTTTAGTACCCAACATGTGGTGAACTCAGTATACCATGACCACTGTACTTACACCCAAATTCTTGTTTGTTAAGCATCACTACTTGTATCCTTTATCTGTTCTTTCTAGAATTATCAATATTTTTTGTAAACTCTATTGTATCTACAGCATATTGAGGCTTGACCTCCTACTGGCCTCCCATTCCAATAGTTCAATGCTTACAGTCAGTGTCTCCTGGGTTCATTCCATGATTGCTTAGAAAACCTTTTTCTTGAAAGAAAACAGGAATTGGATTTGGTTGATTGATTTTCTTTCTGAGAATTTGCTTTGGAAAATGTTTTTGTGATCTTCAAATATGAAGTAGAACATGCTCCGACACCCCAACCCACAAATTGGCCTTTCATACATGCTTCTCTATTAACCCTGGTCCTGATTTTTCTGTCCCTGTCACTAAGTTGTTTGTTATTTTTCCTTGGTTTCTTTTCTCTTAGCTTCCAGGATTCTTCTTTGAAATTAAAGTTCTTTACTTCCACTGGAATTGGCCTCTTTATACTAAGTATATTTATTACATATCAATCAATCCCATTTGCTCTGGTCTCCTCCTCTTCCTCTTCTTCCTCCTCCTCCTCCTTCTCCTCCTCCTCCTCCTCCTGCTCCTCCTCCTCTTCCTCCTCCTCCTCCTTCTCTTCCTCCTTCTTCCAGACAAGTTATTTTCTATGTATTCAAAGAGCACTATGATTGTTCTGGTGTCTTCTTTGGGGATCCTCATTTTGCCCATGTTGGTTCTTCACTCCCTCACTCTCTAAATCTATCATCTCTTTTCTCAATGTTTTTCTCTCATTTACCTTAATTCTGGAAGGATGCCATAAATTTGTTATTTCTATTACTGATTTCATTATAAGCTATGCCAATTAAGTGCTTTATTGATTCTAATGTATTTTCAATTTTGATGTTTTATGTTCAATTTTATAACACTTTTTCTTTATGTATCTTCCTCTCTATATTTCAATTTCCTCAACCAGTTTCCTTTTGGCCTCACTGTTTTCTTATCTCATTTTTCATCTCTTGCTTCATGGGGTCCTTGAATGTTATTTAGATCACAAAGCATATGCTGTTCAAAATGTATTCCCCTTTTCTGCAGTAAATCCTTTTCAAAGTATGCTCAGCCTCTGCCTCTTGAGTGCTATATTTTCATTTCTTAAAGTTACAAAATTTTTCACATGCCTCATAATGAGGTTTTATTTTGCCTGTTTATTCATCCTTGAATGATGACTATTTTATCAAGCCTGTTATTTCTCTGCAAAACATAGTGAGTAGATTTTTTTAGGCAACCCATCGAAAGCAATCTTTCTCTTTTATTTAAAAAAATCCTCTCCTAGGTCTTATGCTATGAAATATTTTGTCCATTCATTGTGGACCAATGGGACACTTGCTCTGTCTTTGCATTTATATGAGCTGATATTGTAGGTTTTTCTGTCTATGGCAAAGCCATTGTGCCAGAGACTAGATCTGAAATGACCTGGCCTTGCTTCTTTTCTCTCCCTTTCTTCCCCTCTTTTTCACTTCTCTTCCATTTTCCCTTTTGGTTATCAATGCCAAACAGGTTGGAAATGTCTTTGAACTTTGCCAAGCACTTTCAACTCCAAACCACAATTGTTATTCACATGGTTTAAAAACAGATAGCTTTCTTTGACTTGTGGCTATGGTCACATTCTCTGTGACCTACAGTGGGAAAGAGACATTTGTGTTCATTAAAATGCTTTTAGACTTTCCCTAACATTTTCTCTTTCAAAGCCTTATCACTTTGTAACTAAGTTAGGATTGAAGACCTTTCATAAACAGGGTTTCAGTTGTAAAAGAAAAATGGAGATGGCAGTGGATGGAGAATCAGGGTTCAAAACCAACCCAGGCTTTGAAATTTGACCCAAAAAATGTTGGAAGGAGGCTTGGCTCAACTTGTAGAACACTAACTATCAGCAAGAAAGCTGAGCAATCTCAAGGCTCTGCATTCAAGCACTGCTACAAGCTTTTTTAAAAATAAAGCAGAAGTGGCGCTGTGGCTCAAGTGGTAAAGCACTTGCCTTGAACTGAATGAGGGACAGCGCACAGGCCCAGAGTTCAAGCCCCACAACCCACACACACAAAAAAAGCACCCGGCATTTCAACATGTGAAAGTTATTCTTATCCAGCTTCCAGCACAGATACAAGATTTCCCAGTTCCTATACTATTTTTGGCATTTTTGTTATGATGTAAAGTTTCTAGCCCAAGACATCATCTTTACTTGGAAGTAAGTGAAAAAATATCTAAATAAGGACTGAAAGAGCATTTCTGTGCTGATCAGATATTAAGTAACAGTGTAAATCCATTATCTAAAGGGCCAGTCACCAAGCCATGGACTCCCTGATAGATCAGAGGTATTTGCTATTAATCCCAGTTGTTCTTCAGTTCAAAGTCTTTTTCTGATCAACAGAAATGAGCATGTAGCTTTTGTTCTTTGTTGCATTCATGTGTCATATTATGTTTATTGATTTGTGAATATTGAACCATCCTTGTAGCCTGGAATGAAACCTCCTTGATCATGCCATATGATCTATTTTAATAAGTTGTTGAATTTTGTTTGCAGACATTTTACTGATATATTTTGCATATATGTTCACCAAATAAATTTGTGTGTACTTTTCTTTTTTTTGTAGTGTCATCTGATTTGGGGCTTAGAAAGTAATTTTGGTAGCATTACTATCTTTTCTGTTTTATAGAATAGTACGAGGAACATTTGTTAGTCCTTTATTTTCTTTTTTAAACATTTCTTTTTGTAGCTAGAATTGGAGATGTAGCAAAAAAAAATGTTCAGGGACAGTGCCTAGGCACACACACACACACACACACACACACACACACACACACACACACACACACACACACACACACACAAATCATTTTGTGTGCCACTACTGGAGCTTGAATTTAGGGCCTCTTGGTTTTGGTTGGTTGTTTGGCCTAAGGTTGACACTCTACTACTTGAGACATTCCTCTAGTTCTTTCTGCATTTTTCTGGTTAATTGAAAATGTGATTTTTCTGCACAGCCTGGCTTTGAACACTGATTCTCAGATCTCAAACATGAGTCACTAGAACCTCTGGCTTTGGTGTTAGGTCTGGGAGAATTCAGCAGTAAATCTGGTCCTGAGCCTGTATTTCTTGGGAGACTCATTACTACTGCTTCAGTCTTGTTGCTTATTTTAGATTCTTTATTATCCTTTTTATATCCTCTTGGTTCAATTTTGGTGGATCATATGTGTCTTGAAACGTATTCATGTCTTCCAGATTTTCCTGTTTATTGAAATACAAGTTTTTGAAAAATTCCTTAATGTTCCTCTGAATTTCATTGTTATTTATTGTGATACTTCCTTTTCTTTTTACGTTCCTTTGCTATTCCTTCCTTCCTTTTACCCATTCTGTCATCTGAGCACATTAACTGCTAGACCCCATCTCAACTCTCCACAATGCCCTATAGGTAGTACT